>NW_024870574.1:221524-374143 GCF_013358625.1 Macadamia integrifolia
TTTTTTTTTTTTAAACACATTTTAAAATTACTTGATGAAGATTCCAAATATAGATTTTTTATTGGTAAGTGTATGGTTTTGTTAACACTTGAGATGTATGGGATCAACTTTACTCCACCAAAAATAACCAAAACAAACAAAACAAAAATATGATTCCCAAACAGGGTTTGGATTTTGTCAAGGGTTTTAAGGAAGGGTTTTGAGAAGGAATCAAGGAAAAAGGAAGAACCATTGCTCCAGGCGACCATTTTGCTCTGGCAGCGGTGAGCTTCATTCTTCTTTGACAGGAGTAGAAATATAGTGGATGACCTTAGGGCTTAGGCACTTATTTTGGCATCATAGAGGTAAGTATAATAAATACTTATATTTTTTATGTCTTCTTTTCTTTATATTTATAATTTTATTTCATAATTATGTATTTATATTGTATGTTAATATGATTGATGATTGATGATTGATGATTGAATATTGATGATTGATGATTGATGATTGATGATTGATGATTGATGATTGATGATTGATGATTGATGATTGATGATTGATGATTGATGATTGATGATTGATGAAGATGAACTTAGTTTATTCACTTTATTGATTTGTTTTCTTGATGAATATCTTACAATGGTATGAATATGAACCTTTAATATTTATTTAACATCTGAGTAATAGGATTCAACTAGGATTTGAGCCAAATAGATTGGTTTTATAAAAAAATTACACAATAACGCTTTAGTCGATAAGGCAACGCTTTATGCCCGCCTTATCGCTAAGGCGCTCCGAAAGACCCTCAAACGCCGCCGTCGCCTTACCACCTTAAAAACTATGACTCTGATAGAATTCGATTTTTCTGCCAGCAAGTTATTCAATCTTTTTTTTTATTTTCCATCTATATTATTGTAACATAGATAATCTAGTGCACTATTAAGTGTTGGTTCCAGATGTTCTTTCCTTATATTTTCTTATGGAAGAATTTAGGGATTTGGTTACTAATCCATTCAATGTTGCTTAAATAAGCAGAGATTGGTATTGGCCTCTTTGGTTTTGGCTTCTTTTTCTCATTTCTCGGCATAATTCTTTTCTTCGACAGGGGCTTGCTTGCCTTGGGAAATGTGAGGCTTTTTATAACCTTCATGAAGTTTTATCTCATTCACTCTTTCGGGTAGTTTTTAAGTACCTTACCATCCTTCTTACTGTGATTTTGGTTTCAGATATTTTGTTTATTGGGGGTAGCTCTGTTGCTTGGTTGGCAATCAACATGGCGACTCTTTACAAATAAGAATAATTACAAGGTATTTAAAAGGACATCTTGCAAATGTAGAATAATATGCATTTATATTGAGACCTTTTAAGTGTATGAACTGAACTGTCTTATTTGTTAACTGTTTATAGCTTATCCTCAAGGATTTTGGGAGGGTGCTGGCAACTGAAAGTGATTCTCCTATGCGATTTGAATTATTTGTTCATCTAATGATCGGTCTGATTCTTGATTGATGTGCGAGATCAGAGGCCTCCCTTCAGGATTGTTTGTATCTAATTCGATTAATGGGGTTATAGTCACCTGACTTAAGGAACCTGAACCAGATTCAGGAGGGAACAAATAATAAGGCAGTTCTGATTGACCAGATATTCTGGTCAAGTGGTCTGTTATACGGGTGAACAAATTTGCAAAATATCGAAGAGATTTTAGGGTCTCATTTCAGGTTATTGAGGGTTTGTACTATGATTAGGAACCTGAATGACTTGGAACAGAAATCGATAGGCAGAAGTTGGAGCATTAAACAAACTTTAATTATTTTTATAAAGTAATGAATAAGCAGTGAACAGTAACCAGATCCATAATTGTAAGATTCATTTTTAGAAACTCAGATTTTAAGAAGTTGAATAACATAAGGATTCTTAAATTCAATTTGGGTTTTGAAAACTTAAGAACTAAAACGGTGGATAGATGGCAGTTATAGCAGGAGTTAAGGATGAATCAATGCTGTAGCTGAATAACCGGAATAAAATGAAGAATCAATGTAGTAACTGATCCTGCAGTAAACAAAGGATTAGATAAGAAGACAAGATATGTAATTCAGGAATCACCACCTGAATTACTACCCTAGAATCACCACAGCAAAAAATGTTCTGAATCTCACAGAATCGAAAAGGCTGCAGCCAAGTATCATTCATCAAAATCATTAGGGGGAGGCTATGCCTCTTACATATTCTTATAGAACTCTAAAAAAAATATTCAACGTAACACTCAAGCTGATCCTAATTCCTTCCCATTGACAAGCTTGTCATGGAAGGTATTCTAACCTAACTCAACCACTTAATAACATAAAAGCAATCCCTACTGATAAGGAAACCGCCTGATGCAGTAGCACTTGACTGGTTGGACCAGCATGACTGGTTTTGGAAACCAGAAGCCAGAAAAAACCGGTTCAACCCTGGTTTTTGGTCCAACAAGGGTTGGAAGTAGTTTAGTTTAATTTTATGCCTTTTATTTTCTTTTATTTGTTGAGTTGAACATGTAGGAGATAAATAGAGAAGTAGAGTTGGTTTGCAAGTTATGTTTCAATTTTAGGGTCTAAGTTGCAGTCTTTGGTTCTCTCTTTAAATACTTGCATGTACCCAACTTTTGGACAAGCTGATTGAATTGGGTTTTGTGCTTTGAGTGAGTTTGTGACTGAGTGCTTCTCTCCCTTCTCCCCCTTCTCCCCCTTCTACTCTGATTTCTTCCCAGATTTCCCCTCTCCTAACCGGACCTCCACCCCTGCCTCTTTGTGCAGGCTAAAAAGAGTGTCCCTAAGTGACTCCAATTGAAAAAGGAAACTTCTCCCTATCGCAGCCTTAAAAGGGAGGAATACTAAATTGGCTAACTGACTGAAACTGACTTCAAAAGAGATCTGGAATTTATAATCTTTTGCCCAGCCTATCTAAACAACTTATCAATAATAAAATAAGGAAATAAAGTCCTCAACCTTAGGATCTTTCCTTCGAAGCAGTGAGGTGGAGTCACAAACTCAACACATTCTCTGATGGTAAGAAAAACATCCGGGGTAGTGACATCCTCATGGGGAGGATTCTAAAAGTTGTCCTCAAACACGGCCACATCTTCCACTTTTTTTTTTTTGATAGATAAATGTATTGTATTGGAAAAAATAAAAGAACAAAAGTACAGAAGGCAGCTCCCTATACCCCCACTTTAGACATGTCTAAAGGAGGGAAAGGAGCCCCGTAACCAAGCAGGGACAGTCCCCTCGCAAACAAGAAAGTAAAACAGCAATCATAAGACACAATCTGTTTACATTCTATAAAGACAGTCCTGTTCACATCTCTCTTCAGAAGAGCATGAAGATCAGATGTAAATTCTGAAGGAAGCAGGAAAATCTCATCCGCACCTGTGGTGAATGAGGCTAAGTAGTCAGCCGTCTGGTTTATTTCCCTCCAAACATGTCTGAACTCTAAACAAAGATGAGGCTTGACCAATTCCAAGATGCTACTCTTTAGGGCCTGCACGCTCCAAGGACCTATAATTTTGCCACTCAAGATTTCCATTGTAAGTATAGAGTCAGATCGAATGGAAACTTCAAGAAAGCCATTCTCTATGCAAAGAGAGATATCCCTGTATATTGCAACAAGAAGCTTCATGCTGAGAAATGAAATATCTGCATCCTCCTCCGCATATGCAAGAATAGGGCCTCCATTAGAGTCACGAATCAGGCCACCATAAGAATCTCTTCCATTGTTTAAGGCTCCATCACAATGAAGAGCTACCATAGACCTTGGTGGACAAAACCAGGAGCCTAGGAATTTTAAGACACCAAATAACCTTCACACCCAACTTGCAGCAATATACTGATTTGTAGCAGTATGAGGAGCCGAAATAGAGATAGTGGAACACCTTAAAATCACATCAGCTTTTGCAGCCACTATCTGAGGTCTGGTCTGAATTTTATTTTGGAACATCCTATTACCTCTCTCCCACCGAACATGATGAATAGTAGCGCAAAAGGAAAGCTTCACCACTACCCCAAGCCTCTCATCTCTATTCACAGCATATTGAACCCAACTTGTCACATCCATGATATTATTGGACTGCTGCCTCAAAAATATCCCCTCAAAAAACACATGGTTTGTACTTTTAATGCCAGCCCAACAAAAATGCAACTAGATTGTACCTGAACATTCCTTGGGATAAGCTGATCTCTTGTTGGAAGTGCATCCATAAGACATCACCAATAAGTAAATGAATGCCTTGGAATGTTCCTAGCAAACCACACAGAACATGCCCAATCCACCTTCATTGCACTAGACTGTACCACTTCCCAAGCTGATTTGGTAGTAAATAAGCCACTGGAGCTTCCCTTTCAAACAATGAAATCCTCAATGGAGTGATGGAGTTTCTGAATATTTGGCAGCTCTCTCCACACCTCTATTAAATAAGGAGAGACAAGAGGCCCAGTGTCTCACCCCACCCGCATAGGATGCCTGAGATGTGACTAGGACGCTTACCGCCGTCTTATAACACTGCCAGAATCTCTGAAATAGTACCTTAACCATCACAATCCATATCTAGAACCAATCCAAAATCAGGTGCAGCAGAATGATAATATATAAACAAATTTCAAGTACTCGGGAAGACTAAGAAGTGATACTAATTTATCAAGTTTATCTCCCATTTAAATACAAGAAATAATAAGTAATGTATCAAAGTGAATAACATAAAAAAATACAAAAAAATGATGATGGAGAAACACTCCTTGATCAGGGTGCAGTATAGGCATAGGTGCCACGTGCATAGTCTATGTCATGCTCCTTGGCCTCTGGTGTCCACCAGTACCCGCCGTACTTAGCCATGGATGAAAAAGTGTCGCTACTCATTGGTACCGCTATACCTGCATCATTATCTAAAAGGAACACACATGTGGTGTGAGCTCCAACTGGCTCAGTGAGGGATGAGATTCATGCAAGCAGACACAAATATTCCATAATGCGTATATGTCTATATGATGCAGTTCATTTTATTATTATCCAACTAGCAAGCAACTAAGTCTGGTGTAATGCTACTACAAGACATTAGGCAGTATCTTTGGTCCCGGAATCGACATCGGTCACCCAACAATACAAACCGTAGTTGTGGTTAGGAGCCTGACGGTCCCGGAATGCGCCATTAGTCACCTAGCAAACCCTTGAACCCCATCTTGGCAACCATGGTACCAGAATTACCATTGGCCACACCGGATTAGTTTCTGCCTCTGGTAATAATCACATCGTACCGCGGAAGTGCCATCTCGGAAAGTCTCATCGAACCTACCACAGTGGGTTATCTAACATCTCGCCCTTATTAGAAAGGGGTCGTAGCATAAGGTGATTATTCCTAATCACAATAATATACATGCCTTTCATAGTGATACCATTTACTATGGAAAATGCAGTACTAGAATCACCATCGGCCACACTGCATCTCATGTCCAAGTCTAGCTCTAGCATACATGGCATCGGAATCATACATCAGCCACACCACAACCCATGTCCAAGCTTAGCTCTAATGCACACACAATGCATGATGATGCAACAATGTGGCGATCACTGTACCAGAATTTCCCTTGGCCACATCGGATCCTACCCATACATAAATCACATTTATATTAGCAGTTCATATATAAGCATTTGATATAATTCAAATAAAGCATACATGGGATTATAATTTAAAAACACATGTATAATATGGCATTCAACAAGTATATAAATTTAAAACACTCCAAAAGAAATCAGACCACTACTCACCTTGTTTGTTGACTTGGTGACAAATTTCCCGAAAAGAATGCTCGAAAAGTGCCCCGCTAAGCCTCATTGGAAGGTGATTGTCTTTGTCCTAATTACAAGGGCAATTGGTGTAAAAAAGTGTCCCCTAGAAGGTCCCTTAAAAATCCTCAAAACTGCCTTAAGGATAGTTCTGTAAGGTCCATTGGTAGATGTCACCGGTAGATGTCTGATCTACTGGTGGATCCTATCGGTGACATTAAGAGAGAAATTTCAATTTTGCATCTTAGACACTCCACCAATAGATGTCACCGGTAGATGTTTGATCTATCGGTGACTTAAGCAGAGGCTAAATTCTTATCATACCACCCACCGGTTGATAGGAAGAGGGAAAATAGTTGAGCCAGGACTCATTGACAAGAGCCCTGTCCAATTTGCAAGCAACTCAGTTAGGGCCACTCCCACTTTAAATCTATGTGACATCATCCTCTATATTTTCTTCGTTTATGATTGATCCCAAATATCTAAAACACATCACATACTCCGTCTTTGTTCTACTTATCCTATAGTGTTTTGATTCCAAAGTTGATCTCGATTGCTCGGTGCTCTAGCTATTATCTCATCTAATAAAACAATATCATCAGCGAAGTGCATACGCCATGGAACCTCGTCTTGAATGTTTCTGGTTAAATCATCCATGACAAGTGCAGGCAAATAAGGGCTTAAAGCTGACACATGATGTAGCCCAATTTGTAGAAATGCAACCCTAAAACGATGCAGAAGATAATGGAAAAACAAAACAAACAATGCACACGGATTTTACGAGGTTCGGCAAGGTTGCCTACGTCCCTGGTGAGATGAGATCCTGTTTCACTATCAATGGAGAATAGGGTTACAGTGCTCGTCCTCACACCTCTCAGTATTGCTTGCATTACAGAGAAAGAAACCCTCGCTACAAATATATAGCGAAAAAAACCCTAATCCGGATTAAACTACAATTGCCCTCAAATAAAAAATTCAAGCGGGGGGGCTGCGCCCCCCTACACCCCTTGCTATGCAGGGGGGCCTCCCGCCCCCTTGCAACCCCCACGGCCCGCTAACCGGTTAACGGGACCGCCGTCCTGCCTGTCTAGGTGCTGCATCAGTACTCCCTGGATTTAAACTGCGACGGAATACAAGACATCATACACCAACACAATAGTTATTGAGAACTCACTACCTTGTCCACCCTTGGTTCTCACGCTAGTCACCACCTCATCATTTATATCTTTAATTATATCCACATATTTGCTTGAAACCCTTCTCTTCTCTAGTACATGCCAGATTAACTCTCCAGGGACTCTATTGTAGGCCTTTTCTATGTCAATAAAGACCATGTAGAGGTCCTTTTTGGCAGCTCTAAAGGTTTCCATAAGTCTCCTAGAAGGTAAATAGTTAATGTTGTAGATCTACATAAAACCATATTGGTTATCTGAGATAATAGTTTTTCTTCTCAGGTGTGTTTCAATAACCTTCTCCCAAGGCTTCATAATATGGCTCATTAGTTTAATGCCTCTATATTTATTATAGTTCACTATATCCCTTTTATTTTGTAGATCGGAACTACAATATTTCTCTTCCATTCGTCAGACACTCTTCTTGTACTTAAAAATTTTGTTAAAAGGTTGGTTAACAATGATACCCCACAAAATCCTAAGCTATTCCACACTTCTATTGGGACTTCGTTTGGGCCTGATGACTTACCTGCTTTCATTTTTCTCAAATCTTCTTTAACTTTAGCCACTCCAATATTTCATATATATCTATGGCATGTGGTGTCTTGGTGAATGATAGACTCTTCCGGGCTAATCCTATTCAAGTTGTCTCCATCTAGGAGCATGCAAAAATATTTACCTTATCTCTTTGATACCATCATCATTCTTGATAGCTCTGACATGATTGAAATCTCTACTCTTCATATATGTCATTTTCGCTATTTTATAGATAGCTTTTTCCCCATCCTTTGTGTTCAAGTTAATATAAAGTTCATCATATTTCTTTAGCCTTGCTTTCCCCACAATCTTTCTGATTTTGTTTTTGGCAGTATAATATCTATTTTTATCTTCTACCTCCTTAGTCCTTTGCCTAGTCTTAAAACTATCTTTTATAGACTTAATTGTTGCCTGGACCTCCTCATCCCATCCCCAAGTCTCCCTATGGGCCCGACAAGTGCCCTCTGATTCCCCTAGTACCTCTTTAGTGACCTTAATACAGGCCGTCGTCCTGGTCCACATTGTATTGATGTCTCCCTCATTGTCCCACTTACCACTTTATGAGTAAATGAATCCAAAGCATCTCCTTTTAACCTCCACCATTTACCTAATGGGAAACGGGCTTCCTTATCTTACATGTTTGTGGACTAAGATGCATATCCAAGACCACCAGTCTTTGTTGAGAGGTTAGGCTCTCACCAGGTATAACCTTACAATCCTTACACAGCAATTTGTCGAACCTTCTATTTAGGAATAAATCTATTTAGTTGTTATGCAGTCCGCTTTTGTAAGTAACTAGGTGCTCCTCTCTTTTCAAAGAAAGTGTTCACAATTGGTAGATCATAGACTACCGTAAAGTCTAAAACTGATATCTTCTCCTCGTTCCTCTCCCCAACTCTATATCCTCCATAAACATCTTCATAACCTCACCGATCTCTCCCAGCATGACAGTTCAGGTCACACTCTTGGGGTGCGTAGGCGCTGATTATATTGACACACTTTCTCTAGCAGCATCCTAATGGATATAATACTATCTCTCTTTCTTTTAACACCAACTACATCTTTTTTTAGATCTTTGTCCACTCGATGCCGACTCCCCCTCTATGACTTTGATCTTCCGAATACCAAAGTTTGAAGTCATCTAAAGCCTTATCTTTTTTGCACTTTCATCTAGTCTCTTGTATACAAGCAAAATATTAATCCTTCTTCTCCTTATAACATGTATCAACTTCATACTTTTGCTTGTTAAGGATCCAATGTTCCAGGTGGCAAGTCTAACCATATGCTTGTGTAAAATTATCAATAAAGCGGCTATTGAATTCCCAACTCTGGGAAAGTCGTATCTTATTTCATTTTCATAAGCACCCAAATATAAAACAATTTTATCAATAATAAGAGCTCTTATCGCCTTTTTTTTTTTGGATTGCTTCTTGGAGTGTTTTATTCCATTCTGCTTCTCTTCCCCTATAAATGAAGCAATTCATAAGGGTTGTATGGACGAATCAATGTGACTCGATAGATCCTTGGAAGGGTGCAAGCAAGTGCTTTCAGATGGCACGGCCGGCCTTGTTGAAGAAAGAAAGACTAGTTCGGGAGTAGCAAGCACTCGAAAGATATGGCTTGCTAGGACCAGGAGATGATAGATTGGAGAGGAGCTCTTCACACCTAAGAAACCAGATAAAGATAGCTCCTTCGAACCTGCTACTAAGGTAATGATGCCTCTTGACCAACAGAAGATGCCCTCACTGCCCTTCACCTATTGATTCTTGAGATGCTCAATCAGCTTTATGTATTCCAGTGTACTGGTCAAAACCCCTGGAAGGAGAGCAACAACTCCATTTTGATGGCAGCAGCTCCACATGGATCAAAAGCATCTGAAGGCAGAGGTGTATTAAGAGATTCTCAAGGGAAAGATGCTCATAGCTTTAGAAAATTTCTATGGAGAAGCTAGCAATAATGTGCCACACCTTGCCCTTAGTACGGAATAGGTATGCTGGCACTGGACACCTCACCGCATCCAGTCAGCCTGTTTTTCCCCAAGATACCTCCGAGTAGTCCACAACACCACAATACCCAACTATAAATCAAAGATGCTCACATGTAAGATAGTTGTAAAGGAAATTAAAACCATAACCATCTAGTGTCGCTACCTGATACCATACATAATTATAGTTATCCATAATGATTTATATTCAGAAAAATATATACACAAAAGGTATAACATCTCCCAAAAAGGCTCGGATCACAAAAAAGTGTGATCTTCACGGAAGCTTGTATGTACACAAAAGAATGATCAGTGGCAGACCTACTCCTTAGTGATACTGGCCTCCGTAGGCACAGTCGTCACAGTCACAGACGGGTCCATGGTCGAGTTCATCTTCCTGAATATGGGCCATGTGATCCATGGCCATTGTCTCATAATCAGTGCCGGGAGTCGAAAGAATACCGCCTTCGTCATCTAGAGGATTAAGATAAAGGGGTGTGAGCACGTCATGCTTAGTGAGGGGGTGGGGCAAGCAAGTAAACACAATACATATGTTGCAATACATGCTTATATTCCACACAGATAGTGATGCTCATGGATCCCTTTTTATTAACTTACTCTACTCCGTAGTCCATTACTAAGTCTCATCATATGTGGGTATAATGCTACGCAACGTAGGTGACATTCCCTACCCTGTACATTGGGTCTCAGAAATACAAGCTCGTTGCAGGCAGGAGCCAGCCAATCCCTGTCAGATCCTCGGTCCCCCGGCTAACCCCTAATTAGTAACCTTGTGAAATAAAATCAGGCATACAGTATATCGTATCCTGTCCTCATCCATCTCAGGTACAGTACGTCATACCACGAAAAGTGCACTGCTGATCAGGCAGCCACATATGTTGGGATTAGTCCGTACCTATCCTCCTACGGACAAGGGGTTGTAGCACTTAGGGTGGTGGTACGTAACCCAACATCCTACATGGTGCACAATCATTCATCACGTTCATACACAAAATCATGGGGACGTGCACGTGTCCCTTCTTACCTATCTTACCTTCCACATCTCAAGTCCACCAATTCACCATTATAGAGATCTTCAAAATAAAAAGATAATGCACATCCACAAACAAGTTATGCATGAACATACAATGCAGGTGAAAAGGAAAGAAACATGTAAGAAACACTCCAAAAATAAGTCAGGGCACCCACTCACTTTGGTACTCTGTATTGGGTGACTTCCCCTTCTGTTCTGAACAAATTCCCACACTGTTAATTAGATTTCCTAAAACCAGAATATATATATATATATATGTAGTATTAAAAATACAACTAATGTGAAATAAACTCAACCTAATTCAACTAGAGTCACTTCTGTCCTCCTTTTTGTGTTCTATAGGTTCTTATTGGACCCAGAGGGTTTCAGATTAAATCTGGAACCATTTTAGCTTCTGGAAGCCTAATCAGCTGGAGACAGTGAAGCCGACCGGTCGGCCTGTGGTCTCCCACCGGTTGGGCCAGAACTTACAGAATTTAATTCTGCTAGGTTCCTTCCAGGTTCTGATATGGTTTAAGCTGGGATTCCTTCATTTTATGAGGTCCGAATTTCACAGAGGAGGCATATTTCTCTAATTCCATCTTCAATTGACCATTCGACCTAGGGCTTTAGGTCTAAAAATTTTGTTCTCTTGGGTAATCTCCTGATTTCAGCAGAACTACAAGAAGAACTAAATTTACCTAAGAATTACCTTACAACTACAAATTTCTGCTTAAATAAATTCAGAATTCCCAATATCCCTTACTATACACAACCATAATTCACTTTAATTATTGTTAATTAAAGTGTGATGAGGAAGGGAGGTACCCTTCTCTTAACTAGGGTTTACTAAAATTCTGCCCATGCAACTGAAATTCTGTCCATGCAAACAGATTTCTAACCGAATTGGTAGATTCCTAGGTCAGTTCCACCGTTTGGTTTCTATAGTTTGTGGAAAATTTAGGGCTTCCACTGTGCATGTGACATGAATTCCTAATTTAGTTGCATGGGAAATTATCTCCCTAGCCCTTTTTACTATAGAACATGATTCGACACTTACCTGTTACCAACCCGATCCAAGAGTAATCTCAGGTATGTTAATTCTCTTTCTATTTCTCTTTCTTCCTCTTCTTCTTCTCTCTCTTTTTCTTCTTACTGTTTCAAGATTGAGGAGGGTTAAATGAGTCTCCACATAATGACCCTCATTCCTATTTATAAATCCTCCACCGACCTAACTATGGCCTTTGGTGAAATAACTTATATATATATACATAATATATAACTTATGTATATACATATACTTATATACGTATACATGGTTAATATTCAGTTATAACCTTTTAAATTACTAAAGGGGAACGGATTCTCAATTAAAAGAGGTATGTGGGTCCCACTGAAACCAAACAGTGGTTCTGTCACACCAACCGGCCGGCTTGGTGAGTCCAGAGCTCTCCCACTGGTTGGGTTAGAACCAGTTCCCCTTTGGTCTGTAACACTCCCTAGCACTCCTATCTCCTATTATAGTATTATAGGTTAATATTTACCTATTGGCCCACATTTCTTGTTGATTCTTCCAACACTGTTGGCAGAATGCACAGGTACTTGTTGGGTCATTCTTCCCTTCTTGGCATTCTACTGCTGCCAACCAAGCTAGTGTTGACCTTTCCTGCCTAGTACCTTTGCTTGTCCACCAATAAAGTAGATGGGTGAATTTAGGGTTTTACATAAGGAGCCAGAACTGCAAGCTTTCATAGATGACTCTAATATGTGCAGATCAAGGGCTATATAAACATTTCAGGTCGAAGGATAGATATTGACATTGCAGCTTGTGAGCTTGCTTGCATTGAGAAAGATTAACGATTTGCCTTGCGACCTCGTGACATTGCTACCAGAGCAAACTAGTTCCACAAACTAAGGATCCCCGAAGTAGAGTATTTATCATTATGTATAAAAAATGAGGCTACAACTGCTCCACATCCATTCGGTTATCTCGACATCTCTATCCACAACCTACCCATCTCCTTGAAGCCAGGTAGACTGATCGATCGAATTTTTTCATCGGGACAGTGAATGTCATCAACCATTGACTTTTCATAGGACATGTGAAGAAAATCAGATCCATGATCATCAGTCCATCTCTCTCTCTCCCCCGCCCCCCAAGCCCTGATAGTTTTCCTGCTTCGTGGGTGAAGGATTAGTACATCCACCTAAGTCAATATACTCTTTGACTGTTCCTAATACTTGAATGCACATCATCTGAACCAATCCGTGGGTGAAGGAAAATTGCCTAGGCAAAAGTTTTCCTTCACCAGTAGAGTTGGAAAAAGTGAAGTTTTCTCTTGAGGGAAGGGATAATTTTAACTGACAGATATCCAGAGAGTTGTTTGGATTGATTTAAATAATGGCAGAACCGTAAATAGTATGGGCAGTATCATGGTCTCATGAGATAAGAAACATAACATGAACTCAATGCAATATTTACTTATGCATGGGGGTATTTCTGGGATTACAAGGCACTAACAGGATTAGAGGGAAGGTATGGTAAATAAACTAAAGAAGGAATTATAAAGAAAGGGATTATCTAAAGTGGAAAGAACCTAGGTGTCTTCTACCTCAGGTCAAACCAGAAAATCCAGCAGAGGGCAGGCTTCGATTTAGGTGAAACTTGAAAGAACTCATTCAATCCAATAGCAGTGACTTTGAAACTTCAAATGAAGGTCACTAATCTAACAACCTCTGATCTCAAACGATAAACAACCAAACCAGCAGTCAATAACTGAAGAAACCCCGCTGTAACGGAGTCTGGCGGTAATGATGCTTCCAACTGAAATCCCAGACCAAGTTACACAGCAGAGGAGATATTTGAAGCTGAAGTTCTAGGAGATGGATCACCCTCAGGTAAGACTTTAACACCCAAAATCTTGAAGGGAGGGACGAGAGAGATATATCGAATCTTTGCAAGCCAGTTTCTGGGTAAAGGGTAACAGAGCAGAATTGGAAAGAAAGAGGAAGGAGGAGGAGGAGGAGGAGGAGGAGAAGGAGAGTCGTAGGAAGAAGAAAGGAGGAGGAGGAAAGATAAACGCAGATCTGTGTATACCGGTGGCATCTCCAACCTTTTTCCATATTCCATCTTCAGATATAGGTGGGGTTTCTGATGAGCACATTTATGTGTGAAATCTAGTGTAGTAAAACATGCATTTTACATATTTAGAATAGAGCTACCTTGGGTTTTACTCTCTTTTTGCAGGTTTTATATTTTCAAGGCCTTAAGGACTATCGGGTGCTATATCTCCAATTTTACAATTAAAGAGGTCTTATTTCTTTTCATGGTTGCGAAGAGGACGAAATTCTGAGCAAGATGGAAGTGTTCAATTGCAAGTACACATTCGTTTGGTCAACCGTACAAGTGATTATTCTTTTCGGGTCAGAAAAAGAATAATGGATCAGAATTGAACCGAGATGCAGAGCCAGCCCATTCGCGGAGCTACCTTGGGTTTTACTCTCTTTTTGCAGGTTTTATATTTTCAAGGCCTTAAGGACTATCGGGTGCTATATCTTCAATTTTACACGTAAGGAGGTTCTATTTCTTTTCATAGTTGCGAAGAAGACGAAATTCTGAGCAAGATGAAAGTGTTCAATTGCAAGTACACATTCGTTTGGTCAACCGTACAAGTGATTATTCTTTTCAGTTCAGAAAAAGAATAATGGATCAGAACTGAACCGAGATGCAAAACCAGCCTATCTGCAGTTGTCCTAAGGGTATAAGGAATATTTCAAATGCTAACAAGGATCGATGGACCACATCCTTGAGTGATTGAAGATTCGTTTTTGGTAACAACTACCTAGTGTAGTTGGTGAGTTGTGGTGTGCAAAATCCCTTGCTTATTAGGAGGTCTCAAGTTTGAACCTCTTAGTTGTCATTTTGTTGAGGTTTTTTCTAGAAGATTTTCTCTCTCCTATTCATCACTTAAAGGAGGTTGGCCAAGATAGTTGTACACAAGTTTGAAGAAGAGAAAAATAAAGAGAAAAAATAGGAAAGAAGAAAAAAAGAAAAGAAAAGACAAAGGCATGGATGGAATTTCCTATTAAAATAGAATATTGTCCAAATCCAAGCAAGAAAAATTGGCCAAAGGGGGTTTCTTGTGTAAGAAGAGAGAAAAATAGAAAAAGGGAGAAAAAATAGGAAGAAAAAGGCAAAAAAAATCGTGGGAGATCTCTCTCCACACGTTTTCTCTCTTCTCTCTCCTCCACTTCATCAACAAGATAAAAAAAAAATCTTTTTTTTTAGAAGCTAAAATCGTTAGCTTCCCTCCCTCATTCTCTATATAATAGAATTAACACAAGGGGAGGAGGCACTTCATTCTTCTTCTAAGGTTTTTTCTTAGTTGCTCTATCTCTTTCTCTAGCTCTAGTTCTAGGTTTATGCTTTAAACACTTTTGTAAGTTCTTTTTATTCAATTAATGCAAACACTTTTGTTTTTGATTTAGTCTTTTATTTTTATTGTTTAAACAATTGAAGTTGTAATTTTCAAGTTCCAGTTCTAGGCATAGTTCTAGGTGACAAGAACAAGCTATGAAGCATGTCTTTCAAGTTCAATTTTTTTCTTCAGATTTGTTTTCTCTAGTACTAGAAATTTCAGATTTTGTTTATTCCAGATCTAGTTTTTAGTACTGGTAGTATCTCAAATCGATCAAGTTTTCAGTTCAAGGGATGAAGTTCAAGTAAGTAGGCTCCTTCAGTAGTCTTCTCTCCCCCCTCTCATCCCTTCTTCTGACTACCCTTTCTTTCTTAATTTAGGATTTTAATTTCAGTCGTTACATTATTGCTATCTCTTTCCCCCAAGGTTCATGGCTAGTGTATATGTTGGCTTTGCCCCTCCTAGCCATAGAACCATCATTTTATTGTTTTTATTTTAATTGTCTCCCTTTCCCTAAAGCCAAATAGAGTAACCCTTGTAAGAGTGACTCTCTGGTCAAGTAGGGAAGCTCATATTATAATGCATCCCTCGGGCTAAGTAGAGAAACCTACTTGCGAGTCTCTCTCTAGCTTTATCCCCTTTCTTTTACTTTATTTTTATTTCAGCATTTTTTTTTTCCTTCATTGCTTTTTAATTGCATGGGGTGTTTTTTTTCAGCTATTTATTTATTTAATTTTAATTGCGTGGCTCGTGTGTTTAAATTCTTAGATGACGAATGATTAGGACGTTATTTTAGATACATATGTTTAGGACGGTAATTAGAATTAGATCACAATCATTAATCGGTTCACTTTCACATTATTAAAATAAGCAAAAAAATAAAGTGGCTGGTCTCCATGTGTTTGACCCGTAGCTACACTGATCCGTACGCTTGCGGTTACATTTTAAAATCTCAAACAGTTTCATACCCACAATAAAGGTGGTACAGAAATTAGGAAAGTTTCCTCTTGGGTACCTGTATTTAATATGCATTAGTTGCGTATGCACTATTTGGGTACTAGACTGGTGCTAATTCTGTTCAGATAGGCTGATTTAAGTAGAAGCTCATGATGAATGGCTTGTAGGATTTGCATGTGGTAATATGTCCTGTAGGAATGCATGGATGAATTCTGTACACTTGCAAAAACTGTGTTTGACATTTTATTTCAAACACCAGATGCATTTGATTGTTACGCGTATGTTAATATAGAGATCTTATTAATTATAAAAATCTCTCCAGTTTTTGATTTGAGGAAAATTAGGATATGTTTTGGCTGTGCAAGATTGTTTCTCTGGTGAGATTCTTAACACTTATTATGCATTCAGTTCCCACTCATTTTGTGTTGTCTGCGTGCATACTTCCGAGATACAAAACAGTATAATTTCAGAATAGTTCGGAGTTTTGACCTTTTGTTACCCCACTTTGATCTTGGCATATTAGAAACTTGTGATTGAAAAGATCAAATAAATCCTAAATATCCTATTGGACCAAAATCAGATTTGGACCCAAACTCCATGGAAGTGCTACATCAATTTCCCTGGTGTTGGGAAAAACTCGCTCTTGAGTTTTGGATCATGGTAGGAATAAGAATACTTTAACAGGTGATTGCAGCTTCTTGTATCTCGAACAAAATCCAAAATCTTAAGCTTCGATGTTGTATCTGTGTCTTAAAATATGTGGGGAATAACAAATTCAATTTGTTGAATATCCTTCATTGCAGTAGATTTACGTTGAATATCCTTCATTGCCGTAGATGATGTTGTTACTTCACCCATGATAATCATCTTGTCTCCCATTGGCGTTCGTTGTCGTCCCTCTTCAGAGCGGAATTCCTCTTGTGTTTACCTTTTCGGTTCCTCCCGTGGCTACACTGTTGGTGCCGCCTCCCCTCTGGTTCCGAGTGTACTTCGTCAATCAATCCTTTCAAAACAAATGTCTAACGTAGATGAGAAAGCTTTAGCATGCACAAATTACTATTGTGATCAAGTACACCTTTTCGCTCTTCCAAACATTGCAGATCAACTTTAATGACGCGTTTGGAAGATTCAAATATCTCACAATAAGCACCGTCTTAATATTGGGAATTTGAGAATTCGATAAAGAGATCATCTTCAGATTCAATAATGATCTTGTTAGTCTTTGATAACATCTCCACCATAGGATGCTAGATGAAATTATCATTTTTCCCATCATCTATGAGGACAATGGCAGTTTTTTTTTTTTTTTGTTGGGCAAACAAACTCTGTTTTTGAAAACATAGGTATCCATGGCCAGTCTCATCTTTGATACCAAGTGATGCAATCCGAGGTTCCAAAAACCCGGTTCAGACCACTTGTAGGACCATCTAGGCATTAAACAATAAAATATTAGAAGTAATGGCAATTCTGTAAGTATACTGAAGCTTACAAAGGGGCGGCAATTTGGTGATTTAATAGAACTTTTAAGGGCTACTTAGATATAAGAATAGGGAGGGACAAAATAGGGAAGGGGAAGGGGTATTTTAGGTAATACCAAAATAAGTAGTAAATAAAACTTTTAATAAGAGGTTGTCTCTGACCTCACGACACCACCCTAATGGCGGTAAACCAGGATAGGTTTCTGTAGATCAAACTCAACCAAATAGGCTCACCTGGGTATGAAAATTCAAAGGTATGTTGCTAGACCCTAATCTAGTAAATTCACTGGAGACTTTGTCGCTGTATAACCTACAAGAATTGATAACTTCTAGAGTTTGGGGTAGGCGCACTTCAACCCAGCTTGATTATGTAGAATCGAACAGACTTATGGATTATAGTTATATAGGTAAACCTGTTGTTCTGGGCATCCACGGAGGAGGTTGGGTACTCTGTCTCGAGCTTGTATTGCAAATGTGCACTGGGCATTGATATAATTAATGGTTTGTTGAATCATGATTATAGTAGGCATAATCACGTGAGCATGTGGAAAGCTTCGGCTATCTTTATTAAATCCCAATTCTCTACTTGTCTGTAAGCTGAGGTTGAATATTTGGATTCAGGGATGAAATCAAATTAAGCATGTATATTTGGGTGCAATTGGAGTTCCTGTCATTGTTATTCTTAGGCTTTTGATTCTGTAAAAGAAGTCTTCTGATTTCTATTTCCATGTTTTCCGTTTGCTGTTTTCTAATACCTCTAAAATCTATTTTTCTCTTTCATTTTTTTTGGGGGGGGGGGGGGGGTTTGGGGAGGAGTTTTTTACTTGGGGGTTGACGTGGGGCGAGGAGTTTTTACTTGAGTACAGCTTAAGGCATTTGATTGATTACAGAAAGTTGGAGGAATGCACTTTTTAAATAAATAAATTAAAACTGAGAAAATGCTTTAAATTTGCTAATCGTTGTTTAACCCTGTTACCCTGATGTACATTGGTTGGAAATTGGATATTGGATCGTGTAAGGGAATGAAGCAGTTGCATTGGAATTTGATTGATCTTTCATTTTTCTTTATTTTTCTGCAGGGCTCTGTGTCTTTTCTTCTTGGGCTTTTTCTCATTTTTGTTCGGTGGCCAATTGCTGGTATCATAATTGAAATATTTGGCTGTGTTAATCTCTTCAGGTCTGTCTCTTGTCTTCAGTATCTTTGTACGTGAAACTTATGTCCTTTTCTTCATATACTTCTGCTGTTCTTTTTGATTAAATTTTCATTACAGTGTCTTTTGGCCATCAATCAAGATTTTTATTTTTCAAGTTCCAGTCTTGGGATGGATTCTACAGTACCCTTTTATGGTAGGCCTTATGGATATGTGGTTTTCATGTTTAGGGTATAATTTTGAGTGCCTGCATAATTCTACTTCCTTTTCCTTTTATTTTTATAAATCATGTATTAATTGGCTTCACTGAATTGTTTTCTGTTTTATGTTGATTATTGCAGCTCCTTGATCACTTGACGAAAAGGGGCTAAATGAAAATCTTTTGGTGCATGAAACCTGCTATTGTAGTTAGCTTTGAACAAGGTACTCTATTTTTCCCTATTATCAATGAATGGCCACCGTCAGCAACTACTGACAATCGAGATGTACTGTAGAATCATAGAAGTACGTTGGAGTGTCCCTTTTCTAAATAATTTTTTGGTAGTATGTGTCAGTTTTATAACATTTCATTTCTGTAGTGGTATCTGTTGTAAAAAATATAAGGGCTTTATGATGTTATATTGAAATTGAAGTTGTTAAAGCATATAAATGACCAAAACCCCCTCAACATAAAAAAATATATTTGTTTTCTTAGATAACTTGTATAATAACAAAAAAAATCTATACAATAGAATTTAAGCTTTTTTTTGGGGGAGATTTTCTTACTCTCTCTCTTTTTTTTTTTTGTGTGTGCTGAGGAAGGGACTAGGTTTCTAAACAACTCTTTCACTGATTTCTGAGGGTTACTTTTGCCCTACAGATTTTAACAATGAAATTGCTTTAAGAAGGGCTATTAGATAGGTTTTCATCTTTTATGGGCTTTCCAGACCTAAAATGGGCAATGCAATATTCTATACTATTATTTTTATCGACAGAAATACTGAGATATATTCCCAAGAAAGAATGTAGTTTTCCAGGCTCTGAGTCGTGTATAAATATTTATGAGAAATTTTGGAGACCACCTATATACACTAAAACTGCCTCATGGTCTAGGCTTGCTCTAATTTGAGGGTACTATTGTGAAGTGCCAGATGAGGGATGGGGATCCTTACCCCCTACATTGTTCTATTGTTCTTGTGATACTTCAAAGCTCTCCTATATAATTCATGAGTATTAAGGTTTTGTGATTTTCATGCACCAAACAATAATCCGAACTAATTATCCAGAACTTCTATAAACGGGATAGGATTTTCATAGATTCTTTCTTCCTTTTCTTCTTTCTCACTTCTGCTCCTTATGTCGTTCCCTTAGATTTTACATTGCAGTGTAGTCACATTTCTTTCTTTTAGTAAATGTTTGCAGTGTCAACCCCCCCCCCTTTTCTTTTCATTTATTTAGTAGACCCAGTCCCCCGGGGCACGAAAGGTAAATAAGAAAATAAAAGAGATTGTCTTTGATTTCATTGATTAGATATGTTTTACTTTCTTGCTTTCAGTTCATTGGTGAAAATTACTTAAACATTTCTATTATGTGTATATATGTATGGATTTATCTCCATATTTTTTCTTTTGCTCTGTTCTCTCTCTCGCTATGTTCCTTCTGTTTGGGGAAACTATTCCTTTTGGGTGTCTTTTTGTTTGTTTTAGTGCTAATATTTTATTTATAGGGGATGCCAATCTAGTATACTGGTAGTGGACTACTGTGTGGTTGATATTATTTTATTATTTCTCCTAATCAATTAACCTCAATGCCATATATGCTTATCTGGAACATAATATTTTTATGATGGAAAAAACAGGGTTACCTTGAGCCCTTCAATCCATTTTCCATTAGAAGGTTTTAAATTCCCATTTCCTTCTTATTTTCATTTTTTAGCAGTGATTATTTAGTTTGTGGTTCCTTCATCTCCACATCTAGCCAGTAAATAATACAGTTGCTCCCAGCTGCCCAGCTGTTGAATGATAGGCCTGAAAACACTTTATACCTCTTGATCTCATTTTTTATTTTTTTTTGTCAAAAAGGAAGATCCTTTATTCCTTAAATGTTGCTTCATTAATGTATCATGTTAGAAGATCAAAAAAAGTCTTGATCCTTTAACCAAAATCCTTGCTGGACCTTCTAAAGAAAGAAAGGCCTTTTTTTTTTTTTTTTTCTCTTTGGGAGATACTGAGCATCTGGAGGAAATGGATTTTTTTTTTTTTTGGTAATGAGGAAATGGATCTTGCTAATGCTCTTAAATTGATTCAAAATAGTTCAGAACCTCTCTAGCCATTGGATAAGGCAGCCCTCGAATAAATATCTCTTTTAAAGAAACCAGTAATTAATGGATCTGACTAAACTTCAGACTGACTAACACTCCAATCAAACCAGGAATTTAAAGGCATGCAGTGTTAAAAGGTTCAATTTTAACTTATCTTGGGGTTATGGTTATCCTTGCCCTTGCCTGGCTGCATGGAATTTAAACACATATATTAATTGGAGAGACTAGAGGGGATTCTTAATAAGGATAGAGGGTGACCTCCTAAGATTTAATTCACAACTGGGCCACTGGTTTAATCCACGTAAGTGCAGTTTGCAGTAGGTTGGACATGAATGCACTGTTTCATTTGGTTAGCCATTAAAGAGTTTTGATGAGACCCATGAAGCACACTAAATAAAGTGGGAAAGCTCTTTCTTCCTACCCGTAGCATATCTCCATTAATGCTGATGGTGTGTTGTAGGATCAAACATTTAATGGATCACCTGGCTTCAATTGATATTTATCCTAGGGTCCTCATTCAATAAACATAAACACACACAAGCATTTGGGTAGATAAGAGAGGAAAAAGGGAATATACTAATTAAGTTGATGATCCATTCATCTAAAACAACAGAGAAGCACTTGGGAAAATAGGGTTGTGGGTTAACTTTGGAATCACAACTTAATTGGGTCATGGTCTTGTTTTTGGTAAGAAGACACCACTATTTAATGCTCACCAATTTTTATACCATAGAGATTAGGTGTATGTATCTAATGTATCCTGTGCCACAGGGTCTACCTAACACCACCGTTATTCAGGCTTCGAGATACCTTGCAGAATAAAAAAAATTCTTGAGAAAAATACATTTTTTTTTATATTTTATTTTGGGAGAAAGAACATTGGCCGTACAGGCGTGTGCCAGTGTTCGGGCCAACGAGAGGGCACACAGGAGCATATTCAGACAAGGCAGCATGGTCTTTCCACACACTACTGTGATTATAGGGTAGTGTTCTTTATCCCTTTATTTGTTAAGGGATGATGAATGCTAGTTGGTTACATGGCCTCTACCTCAGCATCTGGGCCAATAGGGGAGCACACGTAGGTATCCAGAAAGGTGTAGGGATATCATTTTCTGTTTGGCGGGTATAAGTTAGGTTAATTTCAATTTAGGTTACGTTTAGTGAAAAATTTCAAACCTAAAAAGGAAACTTTTGTAATCGTTAATCAATATGATTGTATAAATTACTTAATTTTTTTCCATATTTAGTAATGATACTATTTAAATGCAAATTTTACTAGGTTTAAAAATTTCACTTTATTTCCCATCAATTTCTCTTGCAACCAACTGGTTATCTAGGATCCAGATCCTCTCCATAGAACCCATGGACCATAGAGTGAACCAATGGTTGGGAGGTCCCGGGCACATATCTCGAGGTCACCACAGTTGTGAGATCACTCTCTGGTCTATGGGCTCTATGGAGAGGAATCCTATCCGGTTATCCGAACTTTACCCGAACATGATTTGATGGTTGACTTGATGATATGTCAAACTATCGCGTGAAAAAGAAAAATAAAGGGAAAAAGGGAAAAAAAGGAGAAAAGGAAAAAAGAAAGGACAGTTGGAGTTAAGCCAATGTGGATTGTGCAAACTGAACCAGAACATCAATTTGACCCCAAAGATAGGTCGGCTCGGATATAGTTTTACCCAATGAACACGTCTGTACTTTGCAGTACGCTTCATGATCTCTCATGTATAACAGAAAACTGTCAAGACTCCGAGGGGCTGGCCAGGGGCCATTAATCTCTTTGCTGCTTAAATTTGAATACTTGATGATGAAGGGGTCGGGTGTAGGTATAGAGAGACATTGAAGTGGTAAGGAAAATATTTACGATGGACATTAAATGGGTTCATGCCCCCAACAACCAAGAGAGCGAGAGAGAGAGAGAGAGAGGCCTCCAATTTAATGCTGTTTGTTTGTTGGCTCTAGGAAAGAACCCCAAACAACTCTTATCGGGGAAAGGAAAAACAAAACAAAAACTCTAAACAAATATGGTTGCGTGGTTATATATCAGCATGAGGGCCAATGAGAGTGCGTATAGGGGCATCAACATTAATGGGATTTTTGAATTTACAAGGGGTGTGGTAATCATTCCAACGAGAGCACATACAAGAGCATCTTCAACGCACATAGGGGGGTAGCGGTTATTTCTCACCTATTGTGTTTGGGTGTATGAGCAAGAGAATGCTACCTCCTGGTGCAGGTACACGCTAACGGGAGCGGCCAAAGAGCATCTTTAGCGTAAGGCAACACAATCTTTTTGCACCTCTAGTGTCTTGGCATAGGTACATGCCAAGATGTAGCATTCTTTCTTTGTATATATATATATATATGTGTGTGTGTGTGTGTGTGTGTGTGTCTGTGTGGGGGGGGGTAAAAGAAGCGTAAAAGGCAGCGTGACCTCTGTTTCCAGACACAATGGGATGAAATGACCGTCCCACCTCATGAAAGTGGAAATTTTGCTCTTTTTAATGTTTCTACTAGTGCTCCCATTGGTCCCTATACTGGTGCAAGGGCGACGTTGCCTTTTAGTGAACCCTCTCTCATATGGGAAAAAGAACCCCGTCTTGCTAGTGCAGGTTACGCTTAGAGACAGGGCACAGAAAAGATGACGCTATTCCTATGTGCCAGGACACTGAAGATGCTGGTGCATATGCCCTCTCATTGGTCCAACACGCTGGTGTTTCTTGCGCTAGTAGCTAGAGTTCTTTTGCACTATATATATATATATATATATAAGGAGGGAGAACGTAAAATACTTTGTCATGTAGCCCCTACATTTGCACAAGGCCAATGAGGGGAACACATGTGGTTGGTTTTTTGTATTTCATAGGGGAACGGATGCCATTTCACCCTGTGTTTTGGCACAAGACCACATGATTAGGTGTAATTCTTTTCCCAATATATGTTGAAAAGAATGATTAGGTGTAATTCTTTTCCCAATATATGTTGAAAAGAATGTTATCTGGTCATGCACTCTTGTGCCCAGATCTAGGGGCTGGAGGTTGAGTCATGACTACTTGACTCAAATGGTGGTGGGGAAAGATGAAAGATGACATGACTTTGGGTTTGATAATTATCATCAACACGTACATCATCATCAATCACTCAAGTTCACCAACCTTGTGTACCTCATTTAAGGCTGTGATTTTTGTTTTCCATCCTACTGCATATTAGGGTTAGGAAAGGGTCTTTTGCTTCATGAATGCACTCTCTCCACAAGAGGGAATTCATGAATTTGATGAGTAATTAATGATTTAGGTATGTACACCAGAAGGTTCCTCCTATTCATATATATCTACTGTACGTGTGTGAGAAATAGAGTAATTCTATATTGCCATATGAGTGGTATAAAGGAAATTGGTAGGACTTATTTCCAAAAGGCAGATTATCCATAATTGATGAAGATGAAAATTATCGTTTACTAATATTGTAGGTTGTGATAAATGATCTTTATTCTATGATTTAGATTTGATACTACAACAATAACAACAACAATCATAACCTTATCCCAACTTAATGATATTGGCTACATGGATCTGAATTAGGAATAGAGTTATAAAGAGACAACATAAGTAAGGTGAGGTGAGGTACAAAATAGGTAAACGTAGAAGTCAAGGCATCATAGGAACAACCCCTACAAGAGATCGGCGACTCAGGTCCTTGTCTTCCATATAATTCTATCCATGGTCATACTAAAATCTAACCCTATCATATGCATATCTTTTCTTACCACTTCATCAATAGTCACGATTCAAATTTGATATAGTTGATTAATCTTAAATTAGCTTGGTAATTAAGAAACCAATAAGTTAAAAAGACCGATATGCATTCTCAATTCTCAGTGTCTTCTTTGTAGATTGGATGACGTGGTAATATTGGTATATCTATGATATAACAAGATAATTAATATTGTGATCTATGTGAAGGAGTAGTTATTGTTTTGAAACTGGCCGGGTTCAGGTGTATCCAATTAATTAATGTGCAAATCTTAACGTGGGTGATTTGGAAGTAGTGGGGTTTGAATGTTGTGGAAGAGAGTAGGAATTGAAGGCATTAAAGGGTCCTCTACTTGCTACCTTTAATGCTTTTCCAGGCCTTCCTTTTGATGGGCTTGATGAGAGATATTTAAGAACCCTCTTAAGTATGCATGCCCTCTTGCATGACCCTTTCAATCAAAAGGGTGGGAACTTGATAGTTTACATGTGAGAGAACCAACATCTCACTCCCAAGTTCTCTCTTGTTAGAAAGGTTTCCTCAATTGGGTTCAACTCTTCTTCCTTCTCCATTATATAGAATACACTCATACTAAGGAAGTGATAGACTGACCATAGGCATAGAGAGAGAGAGAGAGAGAGAGAGAGAGAGAGAGAGAGAGATGAAGGAGATTCTACAAGGAAAACAAGCTCTTTCTCTTAGACAAGAAGAGGAGGAGAAGGTGAAGAAGAGGCAAAAGTTTTGGATGATGATGGATAGTCCTGACCTTTCTTTAGGCCCCTCTCAGTTTGTAATCCCAGGGAGCACCGATAGTTTATCTTCAGGATCAGAAAGCAATCCTTCTAAGAAGAGAAAGTACTGTTTGGATCAATTCAAAAGAGAACCCATGATTCAGACTAGTATTGAACTTCAACTCAAAGATCCCTTGCCTTCCGATTGGGAGCAATGCCTTGATCTTGAAGTAACTCTCTCTCTCTCTCTCTCTCTCTCTCTCTCTCTCTCACACACACACACACACACACACACATACACGCACACACACACAGAAGTGATCAGTTTTCATGGTACTACCATATTTGCTGTAAATGTCTAGTTTCATGTTGGCTGTTTTACCTAGTGATCACTGATGAGTTAATGGGGAAGATTCTTATATGGTACATAAATCTTTTAGGTGGTATTTCCTTATATTTTGTTCACCTTATGGTATTCTATATTGGGTCTATTCTTGCAGTCTGGGAGAATGTATTATTTGAATAGAAGCACTTTAAAGAAGAGCTGGAACTGGCCCAAAGAACAGAAGCTGGATTTAGAACTCAACATCTCATCACTCTCAAGTTCAGAAGAGAAGAGAAGCTCTGAGATACTAGGGGGCTCGAAGAAGAGCAGTTCCTCATCCAGTAACATGGTAGCTGTGGCTTGTTTGAAGTGCCATCTCCTTGTTATGCTTTCTAGGTCTTCTCCATCTTGTCCCAACTGCAAATATGTTCACTCTCTCCCAAACCAGCAGAACCCACCGCCCAAAGTCACAACCATCAACTCCTTCGACACTTTAATTCTGCTAAACTGATCATCTGGTCACAAGAACGATAACCATGTGTAGATGTTGAAAGGGTGAAGACAGTAGATATCAAATTCTAAAATCAATAGCCAAGAATGAATGTGCTCTTTTTTTTATATCCCGGTCTTTAGAAACCATGTGTTTTGTTTGGTTTTGGTGCTAAATTTAAAGGAGTGCACGGACGTGTACGTACAAAGCCAAACACTTTAGCCCTTTATCCTGTAAGGGTCGAAATGACATTACGCACCTTCCCCCTCTCCCCATTGGACCGCTGAAGCAATGGCCATATATGTACAATTATTAAATGGAGGGTATAAAAAGATTTCAAAATTAGTTTTAAAGTGACTTGTCATTAGGTCATTATAAAAAGTCGCATATTTCCCACCTTTGACATTGCCATCAACAAAAAAGCAGCCCAATCAAAAAGGGTCTTTGAGAAGTTTGACGCTTTGATAGAACAAAGGATTCTGAATGGAATGATTTTCAATACCGATTCATTAGTAAAAAGCCTTCTCCCACTTCTGCATTGTCGGAACAAGTTTATGTAAGAGTGGATGATCACAAAGTCCTTGTAACTTTGGAGTGTTTACCCTTGGCAGCACCCATTGGCTTCCTTCAATAAAATCAGACACTATTGCTTTCAGCCTGCGAAAAATCATAGGGTCCAAAGGAACAATCTCAGAAATTTTTATATCCCCAAGCCAATAGTCTTTTTAAAATTTGATTGATTGACCATCACCAAGAATTCATCTTTTTGATAATAAAATCCCAAACTCTAAGGATGATGTAGAGATTTTTCAGATGCACCAATAACCTAGCCCAATAAGCCCACAAGCCTAAGCCAAAGGATTGAAGCTGGAAATAAAAATTGCAGTCCAAGATTTTGGGGTAACTTCATGGTGACACCTGTACAAACTCAGAGGGAACTACAAGTCGTGTCACATATGGATAGAAATGTTTAGAATTCCATTTTCCAACAAAAAAGGCAATGTATCATTTTTTATTTTGTAGAAGAATGTATAGCCATTTTGGTAAGTTGTGTTTGGGTTGACTGTAGACACTTAGAATTCCAGGATTCATCTTTTCGGTCCAACTTTTATTAAAATTCAATTCTAGAACTTCTTGGACACTTCAACCACTATGTTTCTAGACTCTGCAAGATGTGGAAAATTCCTTTCAAGGTTCCCAAGGTCCTTTCTATAGGATAATTGTTTGTCTTTCCAATTACTCTTAATTTCATTTTTGAAATTGCCCATGCTTGGAAAGTTATTCCATGCTCATCTTTATAAGCTTTTACCAATGAATGGAATGCATACTTGGAGTTGATTCATAATTTTATTTGAACTTTTGGCCTTTGAGAAGAAGTAGTTCTTTTTAAGTTCTCTTATCCTTTATGTGGATTTTCTTTGGGTGGCGAGTTCTCTTTCCTTTAAAGTGGTCTCTTGTGTTACCTCCTACTCCTATATAATTTTCCTGCATCGAGTTGGAATCAAAGTCTAGGTTCAATGGTGGATCATCGAAGACGTGGACTAAACGTTGAATCATGACAGCTCAAAAAAGAGGCTTACGAGATGTGGAGATGTATTACTTAAGGAGACAAATGCAGCAATTGCTGGAGTATTTGCAACACTTTGAATCTCTGGAACATGATGATTTACATCATGATTCAGAGCATGATTCTTCTAATGAAAAGGATGTTAAGCCCTTCGGTCATGCTTGAAGTCAAGCCTCAAATGGAGGTGGTTTCCCTCGACATTATTATCAATAAATTTGATATTCCCACATTTGAGGGAAAAATGCAACCAAAAGTGTTCTTGGATTGGCTAAATACAATGGAAATATCCTTTGATCACAAATTTTGAGTTCAAATTTTAGTAATTCTACAATTTCCCATTTTATTTCTTAATAATCCTTCTCTATTGGACTCAATTAGAGCTGGAACCTGGTTCAACCATAATTTTAGGGCTGTCCAGCTCCAATTAAGTCATTAGAAATGATGGGACATGCATGTGTAATGAGTTTCTTGGGTGATTTGTGAATTTTATGAAGAAATCGCCAAGCATGTTAGTTTAGACATTTGATTTCTGTATTTAGTGGCCAATTGGTGGGGGAATGACTCTCCAAGCATGGTATAACCCCTCCCATCCTGCCAAGAGCATTAGCCCTCGGTCCTATGCACAGCCCCAACAGAATGAGTTCAATAGGCAGAGTGCTGGCTGGGCAGAAAATTATGCACACAGTAAGCTCTGGCAGGTGCCTGCGATTGGTTGTGGCACTGCAATCCACCTGCCAGTGGAGTACCTGCAGCCCTATTCTGTCCCTATATTTTGATTGGTACCCTGCACCATTATGGGTTTTGCCATGCACCTATTCAATGAAATTTGCCTTATAGGGTGGGGTAGCTTGGCAGCATTCCAAGGGCTTTAAATTGGGTTAGTTTGAGGGTTGTTGAGTGTTGTTCGGGTTCAACAGTGGACCTATAATGTTTGTTTATATATATATATATATATATAACATGATGGCACACCATTGGTTAGAAACATAAACTATTGGACGAGGACACGAGATTGATAAAAAAGGAATCTATCATACCTTGTGATTGGGTATTGAGGTGAGTGGGTT
Source organism: Macadamia integrifolia (assembly GCF_013358625.1). Classification (NCBI taxonomy): domain Eukaryota; kingdom Viridiplantae; phylum Streptophyta; class Magnoliopsida; order Proteales; family Proteaceae; genus Macadamia; species Macadamia integrifolia. The sequence goes on from NW_024870574.1 coordinate 250,283, forward strand.
CTGATCTTAATTTACAAAGTGTTTCGTATTTCTTTTCTATTTTTGCATTAATCATATGTATGGATGAATTTTTATATTGTTGATATGCTTGCTGCTATTATGTGATTATGGTTTTGTGAGCCATTGTGGATTGTGGAGGTAAAAGTAAGGTAAAAAGGGACAAGGTGGGGGCCGAAGGGGGAATTCTAGCACCGTGTGCTTGATGTTTGTGATGATATTGTATGATGGATGGTGGTTGGAGAGCATCATGTAGACTGTATTTTGGTTAGGTTATCACAACCCGGGTGCTACAACCCCTTGTCAATAGGGGTGATGTACTGACTAATCCCAGCCATTGGTTGCCTGATTAGCAATGCACTTCCTTGATATGACGGACTATACCTAGTGGAGGATTGTAGCATGGTACAAAGTACTTTACGCGTGGTTGCTGGGGTTACTAACCTAGGGGTTTTCCAGGGGATTGAGGTTCTTTTCGAGACTGGATGACTCCTGCCTACAACTAGCTTGTATCTCTGGAGTGCCTGACATACTGGGGAGGGGACCACTTACGCTGTGTAGCATTAATACCATGATGATAGACCTAGTAATAGAGTAGGAAATAGTGTAACTAAATGGACTCATGTGCATCATATAATGGTGTGAAGCATGCATTGCATTTATTTTATTTTGTTACTTGCCCGCCCCACCCCTCACTGAGCTTGTTAAGCTCACCCCATTATTTATGTTTTTTCTTAGGTGGAGAGATTATTGAGTTGCCAGGTTCCAGTACTAATACTTAAGGTATTGTTTTGGACACTTGGTCAGCTGTTCCAGAAGCAGAGGTGGAGGATGGACCCGACTATGGGTGTGATGACTGCACCTTTAGAGCTAGGATTCCTGAGTGTTTCTTTATGATTCTGTTATTTTGTGTATATAAGATGTTTATGTAATATAAATATATGGGATATGTAAGGATTTGTGGAGATGGTTGTAATTCACCCTTTTGGTATGTATATAAATGAAGTATCATTTAGTTGATGCTAATGCTATCTATATGATCTTCTTTATGTATAGGATTTTAAAGATCTCTGTTCCTACATCACAAGGAGTAGTATTGTTACCCTACTTTTCTTTTTTTGCTTAAGGTCAGCAAGAATATATTATTAAAAGAAAGAATCGAGTACAGAGAGATCCACTTGGGTAAACTAAAAGCAAAAACCAGATCTCCTTCCCACCTTCAGCATTGCCATTAGCAGAAGAAGAGAACTGGACAAAAGAGCTCTGACCTAGCCTCCTGCTCCATCTTCGGCATTGCCATCAGCAGAGGAAGAGACAAAGAAAGCAAGAGTCAACTAAAATAGAAGAAACAATATATCTCTTGAATCTGAATCATGGTCTCTCTGTGGCATCCCGATCAATGTCATTGGATGTGAATTTGGGAACATCATTCCATATAGTTGGCAATTTTGTCGCAGCGGCATGCTTCGCTAGGCTATCTGAAACCATATTAACCTCTCTAAAGCAATGTAGAATACTCCATCGAGTGTTATTCAAATATCTCAGCAAGGACAACCATTTTTGCATGAAATTCCATAGAATTATCTGCTTTTGAATGCACCAGACAACTACTTGGGAGTTGCATTCAACCTCAATCCATGGCAGCTAGAGGTCATTGGCAATTTGAATCGCTGCAAATTCTGCATCATAATTAGTTGTAATTCCCTCAAAAGAAGAAAGGCACCTCATAGGAGGCCCCACATGATCCAGTAAAATGCCCCCTGCACCAGCATATCCAGCTTCCCAAGTGAGCACCCATCAATATTAATCTTGACGCAGCTACTCACAAGTAGAATCCACACTAACTCTAAAATCTGCTTTGGTTTAGGACTTGCCCTCGTCAACCGCAAGGAAGATGATAAAACTAGCTATTTCACCAATTGAGCTTACAATTGATAGAGCATATAAGTCATTTAATACTACTTTCACCACAAGTCGGAATGTATGGAAATTTCTATCATGACACCGATGATTTCTTTTGAACCAGATATGATATAAGATGTGATGTAATACTTGATTCCATATCTAATTAATTAGAACAAAGTTATATTTCCTTTTCCACCATGAAAAAAGCTCTTGAATAGACGAAAATCCCTACCAATGAAGATAAAAAAAATCTCAAAACATCCTTCCAGATCTCATCGGAAAAACTATAATCAAGAAATATATGGGTAAGAGATTCCAAATCATCCATGCAGAGAGGACATCGCGAAGCAAGATCAACCGAGTGAGATCTAATTTGATCGTTAGTTCGTAATCTTCCACGAATTATATGCCAGCTCAGAGTCGAGACACAAGGAAGAGTTCCTTTACTCCATATCATTCTGGAACAAGGAACCTTTGACTCATGCCTACGAATTCCGTCCCAAGTGGAAGAAACTGAAAAATTCCCAGATTGGGTGAGTGTAGACACCCAATTTTGTCACCTTCCTCCGGCTATGATGAAATACGGATCTTAGATGCGACTTCCAACTTTCGATCAACAGAGATGATGATTGACCCAAATAATCCGAAAACATTCCCCACTTATCTGAAAACCCTGGAAACCCCCGCGCAGGAGAGTAGAGGGTTTAATACGATTCTGACGATATATGACATGTCAAAATCAGACCGTCGGATCTCACACAATTGTCCCCAAAAAATTATGTTTTCCTATACGTATGCTGCGCACATTGGCAAGCTTGCTGGAAACCTGGAAAAATTCCCTACCAACCCAAATACCCCAAATTCATCCCCTACTTGAAAACCCTGGAAACCCTCGCATGGGAGAGAAGAGGGTCCAAATTTGACATTTTATATACGAAGGAATCCGGTCAATGTGACCATATGGATGGATAGTACTTGGAAATAAAATTCTGACAATATATGGTACGTCAAAATCGGACCTTTGGATCTCCTGCAATCGTTGCCAGAAAATTCCAAAATTTGCACATGCTGCGTGCGTTGGCCAGCAGGCTAGCCCGCACGCCTTGCGTGTGCCCCAGCTTGCTGCAGCCTGTGCGCCCGCTGGCTGTTGCCAGCACCCCTACTTGTTGCAGCCCGTGCCTGCTACTGCCCAGCCCATGCACGACTGTAGGCCAGCCTGTGCATTATGCCCACCCATGCTGCCTGCCCTGCGTGCCATGTGCTGCTCACCCTTGCACATTTCCCGCACACCCTGTGCACATTGCCTTCTCTCTGGTGCAGTTGTGCCGGCCATACCCCGTGCACTTCAACCCAACCTTGTGTGCCACCATCGACGGTCGAGATTTGCGTTCCACTGGCCCTGACGGGTGAAGAAATTTCCTCTTCACCCATTTTTACGTATGCACTACTCTGCTAGCATACCCTACACCGTAACCTCCTATTAGTCCAAAAACCCACTTTTTGCCCCCATTGGCCAAAATTTCTCTCTCCTCCCATTTGTCCAAAAACCCACCTTTTACCCATTGGCTAACATTTCTCTCTCCTCTCGTTAGTAAAAAAACCCCATTTTGTCCATTGGTTAAAAAACCCTTTTCACCCACTTTAGTCCAAAACCCCCTTTTGCCCAGTGGTTAAAAGAATTTTCTCTCCTCCCCTTGGGCCTAAAAATACTATAAATACCCGCTCCTTTGGATTTAGAGACAAAAAAAATCACAACTCCACTTAGAAAGTGAAGCTCTGTCCTCTCTCCTCCTCCCCTCCCCCTTTCCCCTCCCCCTTTGAGTTTCTTCAGGTCTTTAGAGCGATCTTCATCAAGATCCGAAATTTTGTTCGGATCTTCGAAGTGTTCTTCAGGATCTTGAAGATCTTCAATCCAAGTTTGTAGTTCTATCATTTTTTTTCCAAAAATAGCATGTTTTTGAGTGCTATTGATCTTTAGCGAAAGTAGAAATCCCCCCCTTTGAGGGTTTTAAGGTCTATGAAGAGATCTTTGTCAAGATCTAGAGTTCTGCTTGGATCTTCAAAGTGTTCTTCAAGGCTTTGAGAATCTTCAATCCATTTTTAGGTCAATCCATTTTTTTTTTCAGAAATAGCCATTCCCAGCGGAAGCTCTACCAAAGTGCCACCTTAGCTTAGCCCTCCCTTAGCCTATCCCCAGTGGAAGCTCTGCTGGAGTGCCACCTTAGCCTAGCCCTCCCATAGCCTATCCCTAGCGGAAGCTCTGTCGGAGTGCCCCCTCATTCAAATCCTGAAAATAGCCTTCCCTAGCCGAAGCTCTGTCCAAATCCAAATTCGAAAATAGCCTTCCTTAGCCAAAGCTCTATCCAAATCCAAATCCAAAAATAGCCTTCCCTAGCCGAAGCCCTGTCGGAATCCAAATCCAAAAGTAACCATTCCTAACCGAAACTCTACCCGAATATCATCAAAATCAAAATATCTTGAGAAAGGAAGTTGGAGGTCAAGACCATCTTCCCTTGAGTCAGGAGAATCCGAAAGACAGTCTGAGATGGTACTAATCAGGGGCCCACTCCTCTTGACCCGAAACAATGGTTAAGTTCAGGTACAGTTTCTCAACCGAATTATCATCATGTAGACTTTATATAGACCTTGTTTTAGTGTACATAGTCGTTTAAATTTAGTCAATGTATATATATGTGATAACTTAGCCATACATATGGAATATGAATAATTGTGGAAAATGTTCGTTCTTACGCATCTAGTAGGAAGACCAGTTGAACCGGGTAGATTGGGTGCCTAACACCTTCCCAATTCTGTAACCTAACACTTAGCTTAAATCTTTGGACCAGACCAGCTTTCGGGTCCTTTTCTCTGCAATTGGCCCCCACCCCGGGGTCCTAGGCACATAATCCTAGGTGGTGACTCCAAACCTTTTGCATGATCCCGATCCCCATATTGGACCATCATCAAACCCCTGTTTAGAATGATGAACTTTACACCCTTACGAAATAGGCCTCCACGTATCTCCGAGAGACGATACGGCAGTGCGGGGCCCACAAGTGAAGCACTCACGACACCACCCCTCCCTCATGAAAGGAAAAGAGAGAGAGGAGAGAGGACGAAATGGTGACTTGTGAAGTCATTGATCTCTGGCCGCTACCCTCACAGACTCCATTGGGGATAAATGTTAAGCTTTCAATACTAGATGCTACCTTTAAATGCAAGAACATTTTCCATCACATTTGTTTGAAAATGTGTTTGGTCTAACCCCATGTTTGTAATTGTAATTGCTAACCGCATCATGCATCGTGCTTGAAGTGAAATCATTTGGCGAGGGACTTCCTGTCATGCACGCACCCTCGGGGAGGTCGGTGTATGTCATAGAGAGTACTCTGAGAGCAAATGATACCCGCTTCCTGTGCAAGGGTGTGGGGTATTATTAAACAGTGGGGATGGTCATGATTGTGCCAGCACCCTTGGGGAGGTCCGTGCACTTTTTGATATTCTGAGATCGAATAATGGTATTCCTGCATTACACTTTTACACATAATAACTCACGGTTCCACCACCCTATGGCCAGTTACTTAACCTCGTGTGTAGTCATGAGTAATAGGCAAGGAAGTCACCCCCTTAATCTCGTACCTATGGGTATATCAAAAGGATCACGTAGCTTACGTATATAGATCTTGTCAAGGAAGCCTTGTCGGTCCAATTGCATCCACTGTATACTCAGCATCATGTAGAAAATAGATGGAGAAGCTAGTAGCGCCACAAGATGATTGTAGAACTTGTTTGTAGTCTTGAAAAGGAATGTTCCTACATTATATTATTGTCATAAAGAATTGCTTTCCTAAGTGGGTTTTGGATAGAAGATGTCCCTCCTCCTAAAAAAAATGTCTAAGTACGTGACTCAGCGGCAATCCTGTCAGAGTTACGTAAAGTCCCGAGAAGTCCTGAGAAAATCAAGAGGAAGGACACCTAGTGGGAAAAAGAGCAAGGAAAGCATGACTTTGTTACATGGAATGTCTTATGAGAATATTCTCGACAAGCCATCTGTATGAATCTCCCGCTTATGAATTCGACACCTTAAGTATTCTCCGCAGTCCCTCTGGAGTATCACATCCATCGTCTCCTCGAGATTGTCTACTACCAAGTGATTGCAGCCCAGTTAGTATGGATCCACCCGACTCTGAATCACCCGAATAGGTATGGGTCCGTCCCATGGAGACCTTGCAGACAGAAATGGATGAAGTCAAGAGAGGGATAGATCAGATATTGCATACACTCCAAAACCCTCCCAGAATTGATCCCAGGACTGAGCCGACACCGACTACAGGAGATTTGGAATAGAATGGAGCTACAGGTCATCGAGAAATTCTTCCCGAGTTGACTCAGGAGAACCAAAGCAAGTCAGGCCAACTGGTCAGATAAGAGCTTCACCTACCCGTCCAAATGGTCAATGGGGGGCCTATTCCAGGGTCCCTCCTCCCAGGGTAGTGATTGATGATGAGAAAGAGAAGTTTACCACACATGTTTGAATGGAGCCTTTAAAGACGAAGAAAGAAAGGAAACTCAGAGAGAATTAGAGAAGTTGGAGAATATGATTCGAGCAGGAAAAGGCTCGGAAAGTCAAATAGTGGATTCCAATAAAATGAGTTTCTTTTCTAGGGCAAGGATCCTTGAGAAATTCAAGTGGTAGACTGACTGGTTTGATGGGTCAGGAGACCCCAAAGCTTCTCTCAAAGTCTTCCTTAGCATCGTCAAGTCATGGCAACTTGCAGATAACTAGATGGGGCAAGCCTTCATGTTAGCCTTATTAGGACCAGCATTAAGGTGGCTCACCCAGTTGGAGTCATCCCAAACTCAGAATTGGACAATAGTGGTGAAAGCCTTCACCAAGCAGTACTCATACAATACAGAGGTTGATGTGAAATGTTGGGAGCTTGAGACATTGAGACAACAGCCTAGAGATGGATTCACCACCTTCTTGATGAGGTTTGGGGATAAGGCCGCCAAAATGGCAGATCGGCCTTTAGAAGCAAAGCAAGTGGGGATGTTGATAGAGAACTTGTCAAAGCCTTATTATGATGTCCTCTACTATCAACATTTACAAACTTTTGATGCCCTAATAGCCACTGGCACACGTGTGGAAAACAAAATCCTAAGAGAAGCTCAATATCAAGGTTCCTCCCAAGATGCAGGGAAGAACACCCGAGTTGGACATGGAAAGGGTCTGAAAACTAATGTGGGGATTGCAGTTCAGCAGTCAAGCTCACCAGCCACTTCTTCACAACCATTTGTAATACAAGTAGATGCACCCTCTCAGAAGGCCCCTCATCCAAGAACATAGTTTTCTGATTTGGGAATGCCCGTGACAGCAGTATATGAGAAGTTAAAGAAATAAGGATTGCTAGGGACAGTGGCTCCAAGAGTGATCGGCAACCCTCCTCCAGCTTGGTATAGCGATCATGAATATTGTGCTTACCATACTCAGAAGGGGCACAACACTGAAAAATGCTTGTGTTTGCAACATGCAATTCAGGATTTGATAGACAACGGAACTATTGAGGTCAAGGTAAAGCAACCTCCCAATGTCAATACCAATCCACTCCCCGATCATGTGAACAATCTAGATGATGAAGCCATAGAGAGTGATCCCACTCAACTCATTATACCCAGAGCTCGGAAGAATCACATAAATTCCCACACTTAAAGGAAAATTATGAATCAAAGGATCAGAGCCATGAGGACCTCCAAAAGAAGAGAATCATTAGAAGAAAAATCAGAAGATCGGACTCCCGCTAGTCATCCTTCCTCATCAATAGAAGAATCCACCATACCATATTACCAACCTCCACCATACCTCCCACCTTCACCATATTATCAGCCTCCACCATATCATCAACCTTCCCCCCACCATCAAGGAGAAGGAATTTCCTCATCTTATCTCCCCTAATCTTCATACCTACCTCTCAAATTACATCATCTTCATACCATCCCACTTCGTATCCCTCATCAGCCTCATCAGCCTCATAACCCAAAAGAAGGATGGACAGATGGGTACGATAGGAAGGATATGCTTGCACTATCAGACTGCCCAAAAATGACTTCATCAATAGGGTCAGTGAATGCATTAGGGGAAGACTAGGAGAGTGATCCCACTTCTCTAATTTAGTTCACTATATCATCAGAGGACAATCCAGAGGTAATCAAAGAGATTATAGATAATCTTTTCAGAGTAGTAACCGTATTGGCCATAGGGGAATAGATCAAAGAGCACACCTCCCTAACCCATATAGGGAGTGACATAGAGGATGATGAATCAGGTCTGATCCAACTTTGAACCAATGATGTCAAGTCTAACCCTGTGGAAATCTTTCCGTCTATACGATATGAATACTATGAGTGTTTGGATGTAGGAGAATTTGGTGGTCAAGAGGAATCTAATGGAGAACTAAGTGAGGGGGAAATCAGTGAAGAAGAGGATGATGATGATGACGATGAGGATGAGAATGATAGAGATGACTTTGATTCTCAAGAGGATGATGAGTATCCTGACTGGGATGACTACCAAGGGCCTTGGTACAATGATAATGATGATGAGTCGGAATATTACTCACCAGATCACTAAATATGTTTCTCAGTTTATGCTATCGGTGGTGATGACATAATAGTTGATCCGATAGGTGGCATTTACCATTCCCTCTGTATGGGGAGAGATGATTCTAGATCAGATTCAAAAATTGATGAGAAACCTAGAAAGTCAACACAAGTTTATATGGACGAACAGTACTCCACATTTGAGTTAGAAGAAAAGCTGTGTGAAGTGTACTCTAACACATTGAGGATGTAAGAGAGAGTAGAAGAAATTGACAACATGTTGGGTGAAGTAACTATTAGTGATCATTACTACCATGAGCAGCTGAATGATCTGGAGGAAATAGGGCCAGATGACACATTCGTGAAGGCAGTAGATGCCGCATTCCAATTACTATCTAATGTAGTTAAAAAGTTACGAGCCAGGGCTCTCAACATTTGTGGAGGACCTCGAATTCCCACCCCAAGCAGGGAGAGTGAATCAGAAGAAGAGGATGATCCCATGGTAGGGATAATCACCATAACAAATAGTGATGATGAAGAATATTATCCCATAGAGATTATTCTGAAGAAACCAGTCAGTGTGATGGAGACCCGAAGTGGAAGAGACTATAAGGGCAAGGCTTTAGTAGTAGAACAGTCAGGGACTAGTAAGGCCAGAACCAGTAGCTTGAAGAAGGTGCCTGAGAATGCTGTCCTAGCTCAACTCAAGAAGTCTCAGGCTAATATCTCAATTTGGGGACTATTGATGGCCTCCCCTACACATCGTGAAGCAGTTTTAAAGTCTCTCACCAATGTACAGGTGCTGATTGAGACAAATCCGACACATCTCGCACATATAGTAGGGGCAACCTATGCGGTACAATCCTTGATGTTCTCAGATTCAAAGCTCCCCAAAAGGGTTCAGCACAATTGAGCTCTCCACATCACGGTAGAATGCTTTGACAAGGTGGTTCCCCAAGTTCTTGTTGACAACGGGTCCACTTTGAATGTGCTACCTTTGAGATCGGCGAAGAGTATTGGCATTAACCTGAAAGAATTGAGGCCAACTACCCAAACCATATGGGCATATGACAATACCAAGAGAAAGATCCTTAGCATCCTGACCCTTGCCATAAAGATTGGCCCAGTGAAGTTTGATATTGATTTCCAAGTCATTGATATACCGGTAGCTTTTAACATGCTCTTGGGAAGGCCTTGGTTGCATCATGCGAAGGTAGTGTCCTCTAGTCTCCATAAAAAAAATGAAGTTTATTCATGAAGGAAAGGTGATCACGGTAGTCGGAGATCCCGAGGTGGTTATTAGCCGATATTGAAAATGAAGAAGAACAAGACCAGGAAGTTCAACGAAGTGGTTTTGAATTAGATACAACTTGTGCAACCATTCCCAAAGAAGTTCCAAAGGAGAAAATCCCGGCTAACTATGAAGCTATCTGGAGTCCGCCAGTAAATCAGATGATGAAGAATATACAATGTTTTCCTGGCATGGGACTAGGGAAATATCATCAAGGAGTTCCAAAGCAGTCTAGTTTGGCAGTGAACAAAGGAAAGAATGTATCGGATACACTCCTCCAACCACCAAGGGGAAAAAAGTACTGAGGATGACTAGGAAGATCTCCGTCTCTTACTACCCTACTCTCAATGAGTACTTTGTAAAAGAAGGAGAGGATTTCCCTTTATGCGGTAATGTGGAGCTATGGTTTAATGAAATCACAGCAAAGATGCAACCAAGATTTGAAGTATTTTTCCAAGACAAGTTCGACTGGGTGACTTATGAAATGGAACAATAGAAAATGCTAGTCAAAGAAAGTGATCAAGACAGTTGCATCACCGAGATAACAGAAATTTCATTGATTGAAGATGGGTTCTCTTCTGGCAACCCCACGACACTAATCCGATCCAAGGAATTGCCAAACCCCCGAATGCTCTTAAAAAGGGAATGGGAAAAGAAGATGAGACTCGTCTGGAGTTTGCAACTTCCCACGGATCTGAAAAGACACATCTGCTCCCTCCTACAAGAACCAAGAACCCGAGAGCTACATGAGCTCAAGCCTCGTCCTTTTCAGAGGAAGAAGTGTGTATGCAAAACAAAGGAGAGCACAAAGAAGGATGGTTTGCATGTATTGAGCCCAAATCAACTACGATGAGAAGGTCCGTGAAGGTGGTCAAAGATGTGACCAATGTATCGGGATGGAATCCCTCAATAGGTTGGAAAAGATGGACTTTATAGAAAGAGGATTGAGTAATCTCCACCAATTCTCACCTCTCAGAAAGTTTGGCTTTCTAGAACGCGAGGTTGATCATCTCATATTTGTGAAGAAGTAGGCACCTATTTTGAAGAACCATTGCACCATTGAAGAAGTAGCAGCAACTTTCTCAGAAGAAGAAGAAGGCCCTTTGCCTCACCTCCTCATCCATCGAGCCCTCGAACCCCTTCTGAACTGGACAATAATTGGTGAAAACTTCAATTTTGCTCATGCTATTAAGTCAACTAGCTTGAATATCCCTGGCAAAAGCACCAAGTGAGTTATCAAGTTTGTAGTCGAGTCTGTGGTTTATGATTTTGTATCAATCTCCCCTCTCGAGGAGAGTCTAGAGTCCTTGTATGTCGAGTCTGTTACTCCTTCTTTCATGAATGAAATTTCTGATTCCAAGTATGACTTGCCTCCTTTTTCTGATCATGATCTTAATAAATATCAAGAATCAATAAAACTATACAAACCAAAGAAAGCCTAACCCATCCGTGAGGATACACAGGTTATTAATCTAGGAACTGACCAATGCCTTTGAGAGGTAAAAATTTGCATTACCCTTGATGACAAAGAAGCAGAACAGATGATTATTCTCTTGAAGGAATTCATCGAGGTCTTTGCTTGGTCTTATAAGGATATGCCTGGTATCGACCCCAACATCGTGCATCATTGATTGCCAACTTACCTTGGGGCAAAGCTGGTAAAGTAGAAGCTCTAAAGAATATGGTAAGAATGGAGTGAAAAGATCAGAGAAGAGGTTGTGAAGCAGTGGAATGTAGGGTTTCTACAAGTGGTGAAATACCCCCAATGGTTGGCCAACATAGTACCAGTACCAAAGAAAGATGGAAAGGTACAAATGTGCATAGACTTCCGAGATCTTAACCAAGTAAGCCCTAAAGATAACTTCCCATTACCTCACATTGATGTATTGGTGGATAACACGGTGGGGCATACCTTGTTATCATTTATGGATGGATTCTCGGGCTACAATCAAATAAGCATGCACCCAGAGGATCGTTAGAAGGCATCCTTTATCACTCTATGGGGAACCTATTGTTATAAGGTGATGCCTTTTGGACCGAAGAACGCCGAGGCAACTTATCAGAGAGTAGCTATGGCCATATTGCATGACATGATGAACAAAGATGTGGCAGTCTATGTGGGCGACATGATAGTAAAGTCAAAAGATTGGTAGGGGCATATTCCCGCGCTAAGGTGATTTTTTGAAAGAATCAAGAAGTATGAGCTAAAGCTGAATCCTCAGAAGTATGTATTCGAGGCAACAACAGGAAAGCTGTTAGGTTTTTTGGTGAGTGAAAGAGGCATTGAAGTCGACCTTATCATGATCAAGGCAATTCAGGAAATGCCCACACCTTGAAATGAGAAACAAATACAAGGATTTTTGGGTCACATCCAGTATATTAGCAGATTCATAGCTCAATTGAATATAATCTGTGAACCAATTTTTAAGCTGCTAAAGAAGTATCAGCCCACGGAATGGAATGACCAATGCCAACAAGCTTTTGATAAAATCAAAGGATACCTCATGAACCCACCAGTATTGACACCACTGGTGGAGGGAGAACCACTTCTCTTGTCCTTAGAATATTCTATGGGCTCTTTGCTAGCACAGAAAGAGATGAAAGGTGGGGTAGAACATACCATATACTACCTTAGCAAGAAGTTCTTGGAATATGAGACACGGTACACATTTTTGGAAAGAACTTGTGCTGCGTTGATTTGGGTAACGAAAAGGTTGCGACACTACATGGTTTCCTATTTAGTGCACTTGATATCAAGGATGGATCCGATCAAATACCTCTTCAAGAAACCAGCCCTAGCAGGAAGGATGGCCCATTGTTTGCTTTTACTATCGGAGTTTGACATCACCTATGTTACTCAGAAATCTATCAAGGGGCAGGCCATAGCCGATCATTTGGCTGCCCACCCCACCGAAGATGGAAGATCCTTGGATGATGCCTTTTCTGATGAAGGAATCACAACAATAGAGGAAGAAGACACAACTAATGAATGGTAATTATTCTTTAATAGAGTAGCCAATCAAAAGGGGTGTGGTGCGGGAATATTGCTTGTCACTCTTGACGGTCTTTATTTGCCTTCATCATTCAGTCTCGATTTCCCCTATACCAATAATATTGCTGAATATGAAGCTTGTGCTTTGGGACTCGAAATTCCTTTGACTATTGGAGTGACAAGTATCAAGGTTTATGGCGATCCATCCATCATCATCTACCAGACACAGGGAAAGTGGAAGACTAGAGATGAAAAGTTGAAGCCGTATCAAGAACATCTGGAAGAGGTGGTTGAACACTTTGAGAAGATTTCATTCAAATACTTCCAGAGAGATAACAACAGGTTTGCTAATGCCCTTGCAACCTTGGCTTCCATGGTAGAATGCAACCCTATGGCTAGGGTCTGACCATTCTTGGTAGAGCAAAGAAGCAGGCCCATTTATCAGAATTCGGTGAACTCTCTCATTATGGATGGTCGGTCTTGGTTCTCTCTTATAGTGGATTTCATCAAGGAATGGAAGTACCCAGTTGAAGCAATTGACAAAGAAAAGAAATTTCTAAGGAGATATACCACACAATTTATTCTTCAAGAGGATTTTTTATACAAGAGTTCCTATGACGGAATACAGTTGTTGTGTGTAGATGAGGAGCAAGCTGCAGCCATCATGGAGGAAATTCATCAAGGTCTCTGTGGATCCCACATGAATGCCAAGATGTTATCTAAGAAGATCCTCAGGCTAGGATATTACTGGAACAAAAAGGAAGCGGATTGTGTGGACTTTGTCAAGAAGTGCCACAAGTGTCAGATATTTGCCAGCATCATACATATCCCGCCAACAGAGTTGCATTCGCTCAGTTCACTTTGGCCATTCTCCACTTGGGGCATCGACATATTAGGAAGATCAACCCCAAAGCATGCAATGGTCACGAGTTCATCTTGGTAGCCATTGTTTATTTCACCAAATGGGTCGAAGCTTAGTCATATGCGATCCTCACATCTGTTAAGGTAGCCAAATTCGTTCAAGAAAATATCATTTCTCGATATAGAGTACCTCAAGAATTGATATCGGATCAGGGATCCCACTTCTGGGGCAAGACAGACAAAATCTGCACAAAGTTCGGTATCAAAAGGCATCGCTCTACCACTTACAGGCCATAGACCAATGGGGCAGTAGAAGTAGTCAACAAAAATATCAAAGTCATCCTACAAGAAATGGCATAAACACACAAGGATTGGGCTAATAAGTTACCCCTTGCCTTATGGGCATACCGTACTTCTGTACGCTCCTCGACAGGGGCAACCCCTTTCTCTTTGGTATATGGGATTGAAGTGGTTCTACTCATGGAAATCCTGGTACAATCCCTAAGGGTGCTTCTTGATAGTCAGCTACCTGAAGGAGAGTGGGTGAAGGTCAAACATGACGAGTTCAATTTTCTTGATGAAAGGCGCATGAAAGCCATGGATAATATGAAGAAATATCAACCAGAGACTTTAACAAGAAGGTGAAGCCCCGCCACATAGAAAAGGGTGAACTTGTTCTTCGAGAACAAAGAGCCCTAATTCATGACCCAAGAGGGAAATTCCGGCCCAACTGGAGTAGCCCTTTACTGTCAAAGAGATTTTACCAAGAAAAGCTGTGAAACTCATAGACCACAATGGCGAAGAAATACCCAGACTGGTCAACATGGATCAACTCAAGAAATATTATGTCTAAAATGGTGAACCACCTGAATTACGTCAAACCTGATTCCTTTCAAAGGATACGTTGGCAACTTGACATGTGCAAGTGCGTTCTCAACCATCTAAAGGCAATAAATTGGTTCAGTATCTTAAAGATCATCATAGTTTCCATCCCCCAAGAATCGCCATTTGGCATGCAAGGCCATTAGGTATCTATCATTCCCCTATGGTCTGTCAGCCATTTGGTATACAAGGCCATTAGGTATCTGACATTCCCCTATGGTCCGTCAATTCTTATCTAGGATTCCATCCCTTGAAAGAAAATTGCCACCCAACACCAGTTTATCAAGGCCAGTTTATTCCCCATCCTTGATCCGTAAAAAAAAAAAAAAGAAGAGCTTGATGCAACAGTGGTAAAGGCTTGTTTGAGTCATTATCTATTGAGTAATGCTTTGATAAACATCATATCTCTTTTGTTTGTGATGGTTTCAGGAAAAGTCATGAGCTCGTTAGATGAAACGTTGAGGAAATGGACCTTGGACATGAACATGAACATGAACATGAGGGCACCAGGATTGCTGGAATCCATGAATGTGTCATTTCTCAGTCCGATCGGGTGTGTGAAATTACATCACCAATTACTTTGATAGGTGTCTCAACACTGGGATGCCAATATGCATGTATTTTGGTTTGAATTAGTAGAGATCTGCCCGACTCTCGAAAAACTCTGAGTTTGTATGTTATCTCCACCCAAAGGTAGGTTATTCCAACCATCTTTGACGAAAGATTGTTCAGAGGAAATTCAGGACTTCTTCAAATGGAAATAAGAGGAAATGAAGCAATTCGTCAGGTATGGGAAGATTGACATTCTGAAGGTGGCCCAGATCTTTGTGCAATATCTACCAATGGGAGGAATCCACCAATAGAGATCACAAGATACTTATTTACTTTGCATGATAGCTCGCTATGTTCTCCGAACTCCCAGGTGTGGTACACCACCCGTTTATTTTGAGTTGGTAAAACAGTTGAAGAAAGGATGTGACATCATCCCTATAGTTCTTGCAGAAACATGCAAGGGATTTGACGACATGAGCCATGGCTATAGATTCGGATTAGATCACTATTTAGGGAGTCTTACTATTTTTTAGATTTGGCTCCTTGAAAAGTTGAAGTTAACTAAGCCATTAAAAAGAGGCCCACTCGGAGCTCTTTGCTGTTAGGATAAGAGGGAAGTTTCGAAATTCAACCTCATCACTGACTGGGAAAGGTACCTACAAGAAAGGACTGTGCAAGATATTACGTGGAGGTGCCCAAGGAGGCCACAAAAAGATTTTCTAATGAAGACCACTGGCTACAATTACGTTAGGTTGATGGGATTGACTCACACATCTTTTTACTTGCCTACGTACATTAGCCAACAATATGGGCTCGAGGTGATGGACCCAGAGAAGTTGGTGTTTCACCCACCTCAAGAATTGTCTCCCCACCTTGTTACCTACCTATCCTGTCTATGGTAGGAAAATTGTTCCCCTTTCCATGTAATTCACTTGGTAATAGAATGAGGAAGTATTTGGATTTTTGTGTTATCCCGATTATTCTAATTACGACTTGAGTTGTGGAATTGATTATGCTTAAATATTGCAAACCACAAACATAAACAAAAAGAAAAGTTTCCCTTTGTGTCAAAGATAGATTTCCACTCATAAGATGCCTCTTGCCACTTGGCATGTGATCCCTTTATCAGATTAGGGTTCTCAATATATACGAAGCTATGGGTAGGGAGAAGGGATGGTTACTAGCAGCTTCTTTTTCTCTCACTATACTTGAAACACAAGTTTCCTAGAGTATGAAGGAAGGAGGCTTGAGAAACCTTGGATGACAGAGAAGAAAGCATTGCCACTAAAGTAGGCTTAAGTGAGTGTGAAATAGACTTCGACGAATGTCTCTTTTTATGTTCCTGATGAGAAATAAGGGTTTTAAAACCCTTGAGTGTGAGGATTGCTTTTGTTATTTGAGGTCACACTTAGTTGATTTAATTTCAAAGGGACACATATTCAAGTGCCATTTTATCTGGAAGTACTACGCTTGTGGTACTAAGAGGTAACCCCAAACCCTTTTGCATTCTTATTATGTTCATATGTGTTGTTGGTTGGCTGGTGAACATGGATGCTCATTATTAGCAAGAGTCATAGTCCAACTCTACTTGAAGCTCTCCTCCTATCTCGTAGGAGTCCATCTCTATGTCTTATTAGAACTCATATCTTTGTAGAAATCTGTAGGCTACCAACTCTTATCTTCCCATAAGTGTTTGTGTTCATTACCACAATTATCACATGTGATAATAGACTCATACTATAACTGTTATTAGTCTCCTTGTTTGGTAGAGTTTTCATCAATGTGGATTCCTATCTTAGTAAATATAAGTTGTAGCAATTCCATTTTAAGACTAATCAACATAAATCCAATTCCAATATGGTATCAAGAGCCATATGCTCACACGAGCTTCAATCCCAATCCAACTATTTTTCTTTTCTTTTTTGTTCCTACTTCTGAGGTCTCCCATGAGCCTCCCTTCCCTATATTCTCTCCCATCTTTCCCCTCTCATGCCACACCCTCTCTCCTATGTTCTTCTTCTAAAATCGTGATATCCTCTCATGCTACCCACTATCTCTCTTCTCCTATTTTTTCTCAACCTTACCCCCCCTCAAAAAAAAAAAAAAAAAAAAAAAAGAAAAAAAAACAACAAACCATCCAAGCCTTCCTCTCTTCTCCTCTAGTCGAGCCCTTTCCCCATCATGGCTGATTTAATCTCCATCACCCCTTCCCCTACTTCAACTCCTATGTCTTTATCTCTCATTATGCCCCACCTCCACCTTCCACTCACCCTACTACTCACTTTGGCACTCATCACCTCATCTCCCTCAAGCTCTCGCCAAATAATTTTGTGTATTGGAAGACTCAACTTGTCCCCTATCTCATTGGACAACGAGTCCATGATTATGTTATTGGAGACCTTTTTTGCCCTCAGGATCCAACTCAAGTAAAATCATGGTGTGAACAAGATGCTTATATCAAGAGCTTATTAATCTCCTCCCTCTTTGAGGAGACCCTCACACTAGCAGTCGGATGGACTACTAGCGAAGAGATCTAGGATGCCCTTCATGCAGCATTCAGATCTCTCAATAACCAATATTTTGTCCCTTAATTATCTTTTTAAAATACGATAACTCAGTTTCTCCATTGAGCCGAGACTCTATCTAATGAACTCGCAGTTGTTGGCAAGCCTCTTCCCCCCAAGGATTTCAACATTCATATTTTCCTTGCCCTCCAAACAAAATATCAACACCTTGCCTCTATCATGATGGCCTGCTCATAATCGTGTCACCTACAATGAACTCCAAGGTCTCCTTATGAGTCACGAGAACCTCATCAAGTCTCGAAGTGTTATTATTGATCCTTCTACCGATGCATTGACCAACCTCTCTCTGGACAGTCGTGGCAGTTCCGCCCCTTCTTTGGCAAGCGTGGTAATCCCTCCTCTCAAGGTTGTGGTCGAGCAAGTGGCTTTGGGTGTTCTAATGCTTTTTGCTCACAACCTTTACACTATTTATGGTTCCACCAATCATCAGGCGGATAGTTGTTATTATCGTTCCCAAGGCCAATGTAACCAACCCAAACGACTCATCTTTCCCAGCCCACCTATGTCCAACCCCTACCCACGTCCTCCCAACCCCTCGACATCCACTACTCTGCACATTACTCCCCCCTCCAACCCATATTCACCAACCATCCTTGCCACCGAACCCAGCTAGCCCATACCAATCTCAGACCTTCACCACCTCTTGAATCCTTGACATCGGTGCTACTCATCATGCCACCCCTGATTTGTCTTCCTTCTTCACCTATGAACCAAAAGCAGGTAACATTCCATTCCATGTCAGTAATGGTAAGGGTCTTGGTATCTCTCATATTGGTTCTCTTTCTCTTTCCTCTCCTTCTTGATCTTTTACCCTTTCTAATGTTTTACATGTCCCTTGTCTCACTCACTCTCTTTTATCGGTTCGGCAATTTTGTGATGATAACTCTATTTATTTTGAATTTCACTCTTCTTTTCTTGTGAAGGATCTCATGACCAAGCAAACCCTCCCTTCCAAGGCAAGTAAGAATGGTTTTACTCTATGTCGACTGCCTTCTCTGCCAAGCTTGCTGCCACCTCCTCATATGATTGTTGGCATTATCGTCTAGGCTATCCTCATGATCGAGTTCTCCATCTTATGCTACCTCATCAGCGTTGTCAGAAACTACTCTTCCTTTGTCCTACATGTCAGATGGGAAAGTCTAGTCATTTACACCTTAGCGAGACTTGTTCTTGGAGTTCCTTTCCTTTAGATTTAATTTTCAGTGATGTATGGGGTCCTCACCCCTATTGTTTCTTTCGTAGGACATCGTTATTTTGTTTTATTTGTGAATGATTGCACTAAGTATATTTGGTTTTAGCCTTTAAAGTTAAAATTTTATGGTTTTTGTACTTTTAAAACTTTTCGTTCTATAGTTGAGCATCAATTTTCTCGCTCCATTAAATCTATTCAAACTGATTAGGGTGGGGAATGTCATTCTCTACCATCTTACCTTACCAAACTTGGCATTCAACATAAGGTTTCCAGTCCCCACACCCATGAGCAATAGGGCACTGTTGAATGCTGAAACAGGCACATTACAAAGACCCATATTACTTTGCACTCCTATGCCTCTATTCCTCAGGCTTACTGGGACTATGCCTTTGAGGCTGTTGTCATCGTTATCAATAGAATGCACTTCTCTGTTATTGGGAACATCTCCCCTTACCCATTGTTCACCCATAATCCCCCTGACTATTCATTTCTTAAAGTGTTTGGTTGCCTATGTTTTCTATGGCTTCATCCCTATAATCATCATGAGGTTGAGTCCTTTTCATGTTGGTTACCGGTGCATAGATATCACCACTCATCACATTTACATCTCTCGTCATGTTCTCTTTGATGAGACCATTTCCCCTTTCCGAACCATCCATCTCCCCTAACCCATCACCTCACCAACCCCATCCTCACCCCTCTCCCATGGACTATTGTACCTAATACCCCACCTAACTCTCCCCCACCCACTCCCCTTGTCAATCCTCTACCACCCACTATCCCCCTTCCCATCATCACCCCACCTACTCACTCTCCCCCTCCCTCATCTCCACGCCATACCTTATTATCTCCCCCCTTTACATTCAGCTCCCACCATGCCACTTTGCACTAGGACTCTCTCTAACATCTATGATGACCCCCTCTCTCTGCCTTACCAGGCTCACCAGACATCCACCCCCATTGAACCCACCTGCTTTTGTTATACCCGGACCCTAAGTTTTCTTGTGTGACTGGCTATAGGTGAATCATAAGAGATTGCTAGTACCAATGACTATTGGTTGGCATATGTGTTGTGCCACGAGGGAAGGATTGATCCCACTTGCAAGTGTTACTTATATCGGGAAGTGGAAGGGCTTTACACCACTGAAGAAGAAGTCAGTGTAAGTCCTCTACCATTTAATGGAGTAACCCAAACCCCAGTAGTGAGATGCATTAAGAAAAGGCCCATACACTTGAAAATATCTAAGGAGCCCTCTACATAGCCAACATGTCCTGTTCCACCCAAAGTGGTCCAAAACAACCCACACCGGCTGATGGTCACCGGTGGATGGACACCAGCCGGTGAACACCCTCCGGTGAGGGTATTGGCCAGAATTGGATTTTTTGCTGTGGGGCCCAAGCCCTCCCACCCATGCACCTCAAACCACTCCCAACAACTGGTACAACCCACTAGGGGATGGATTAATCCATTGGGACACCCTGAGGTGGGCCCGCTGGTGACAAATTAAGGATTAATCCGATAATGAGTGAAGACTTATTATTTCATGAGTGAAGACTCATTATTTCCGTAAACAGTCCTTATGTGACTTAAGTTACTATAAATACCACCTTTTGCTCATTCTTACCAACTCAAGAGCAAGGAGAACAAGAAAGGAGAAGAAGAAGGAGGAGAGCAAGGAAGGGGAAAGAAGAGGGGAGCAAAGGGATCACCTACCAAACTAAGGTGAGTTCTCTCTCTTTCTCTCTCTCTCTCTCTCTCTCTACTTACAATGTAGCTATTTTATCTCTCTCCTACCACATTCTAGGACCTAGGCTAAAGTAGGAAAACTGTGTAGGAGACATAACCTAGCGTGATTGGCTGCTCACATTGAGCATGCAAACCTTCTCTATAAGAAACCCCAATTTGAGCAATCCAAACCCTAGAATGATGACAATTGCCCAATTACCCTTAAATTTACCCTCCCAATCTAACATTATATTGGGGAAATAGGATTGTACATGTATGTGGAAGGTTTAAGGTGATCTCCGGAGGAATTGATGGCTTTGGTATGTGCCCAACCGAAATCCCCAATTTTGGGGTAACCTAGACCTCTAAAATGAGGGGTTGGGTAAACCTTATGCTTCCACACCATCTAAACCCCCAATTTGACTAACCCTAGACTAGATGGAGTATGTGAATACCTTCCTACATGTACACCAAACTTAGAACCTTAAAAACTAATTGTAAACAAACAATAAGGAAGAAGCGAGAACTTTATTTAGAAAGGACCCCCCATTATGGAAAAAACCACACACTTAGACACTCAAGGGGATGCCCATGACTTAGGGAGCAAATTTGGGCACAAAAGTCCCGATTATGCCCACCCAATGATGCCCATCAGTGGATCACCATCACTTGGTGAGCATCCACCGGTGGACATCCTGTAGGTTTTGTAGACTTTCGGATCCATCCCCCCAGTGAGATCACTAGTGGATACCCCCAGAGATCACTAGTGGATTACCATCACCAGATGAGCATCCACTGGTTAAGGCTGTAGGGATTTTTGAGTTCTTTTGTGAGCTCTCGGATCCACCAACCGGTAAGCTTACTAGTGGGTCACCATCACCCAATGAGCATCCATCGGTGAACCACCTGACATCTAGTTTTGATATTCTTTTTTATTGCTCAGTTGAATTATAATAAGACCCATCCCATGCTTGACAGTAACCTAAAAATCATATGTCTCATAGGAATAGAATCGGTTAATGGCGAGGAAGCGTGGCACGAGATCCTCGGCTTTCCGCAACCAATAGAAACTCAAGGTGAATGCGTGTTGTATATGTTTTATGGAGTGTTTATAGCATGTGTATCCATGTGTGTGATCATAAACATTTTTCATATAAATATGTTACTATTGGTGAATGTTGATTGTGAATAATGATGTGTTTTTTTTTTGTGTGTGTGTGTGTGTTGTGGATGAATGGGATGCAAGGTAGCCGAAGGTTAGGTTCTAGCACTACATACCCAAGGTGTGTGAGAGTGTGTGTGGGTGAATGGGATGTAGAAGTCAAAGGTTGGGTTCCGACATTCCATGCCCAGGGTGTGTGTGAGTTTATGTGTGGATAATTGGGATATAGGGTAGCCGAAGGTTGGGTTCTAGCATTGCATGCCTATGGTGTGTGAGATTAGGGTACAGGCTAGCTGAAGGTTTGGTTCTAGCACTGTATGCCCATAGCATGTGAGTATGATTGTGATGTGACATATGTCATGATAGATTGCATCGGGCTAGGAGAACAACACTGGTGCTACAACCCTTACAGGGGTTTACACATCGGCTAGTCCTACAACCTGATGGACCGAGGTTGGGGGAATTTTTGATGATCGAGGTGGGGAGTAGCAACGTCATGACAAAACCTATCAGCAAAGGTTGGATTTCGTGTTGTTGTATTCCCATCACCGAGGTTTGATACTAGTGTTGTGGTATAAATGGGGGATTACTAACAGGGGTTTGTCGGGTAATGATATTTTGTATAAGAACCGGCACACTATTATCTTGCAACTAGCTTGTATCCTCGGGGACATATAATGTACATTTGTAATTAGGATGCCACCTAT
The DNA here is from genome assembly GCF_013358625.1 of Macadamia integrifolia. Taxonomy (NCBI): domain Eukaryota; kingdom Viridiplantae; phylum Streptophyta; class Magnoliopsida; order Proteales; family Proteaceae; genus Macadamia; species Macadamia integrifolia. The sequence goes on from NW_024870574.1 coordinate 272,732, forward strand.
GTTGTAGTAGCACTAAAATCCACTATGGACTTAGAATCTGTTAATTAAGCTTATTTGCTAATGAACCAGATCATGGCATTGCATTCATCTAACTGCATTCATATTGGTGTGATTGAGAATTGATATTTTATTGCATTTCATACATTGTCGTGATTGCTTGTGTGTCCACCTCTCATTAGACTTTGTGGAAGCTCACCCCACTTGTTGCACCCTTTTTTAATGGTGATCTAGGGAACCATTCCGATATTGTGATCGAGGAGCCGACCCTCTACGAGGATTATCTCTGGGTTGAGGGGTTGGCTACGCATGAGGTTAGTTGCATGTATGATGATTGTGCTTTTGGAGCACCTTAAAGATGATAGTATTCGTTTTTCCTTTTCAATTTTTTTATGTACATATCTGATGTAGCGCAAGGGCCATAACTGTTATTATGATCTGTTCTATGGAAAACTTACTTTTATGTAATTATGGTAGGTATCAATAGAATTCACCAGCTGTGCTATATATCGATTACTATTATTTATGTGGATTTTAGAATAATTTCGTAATTTTGTGACCTTGAAGTACTGCATCGGAGATTCTAGATAGATTGCAGACACAATGGTTTTTCCTGGTCACCAACATTCAGGTAAGTGGAGGCGAGGTATGACAACGTCTGGTATCAGAGCGTAATGCTCTGCTTTAAGTCACAAGTATATGAAATACAAGAGAAAGTTGGTGATTAGGATTCGAATTAAAAATCTAAAGACAAAACAAATCATAGTACACACTTAGGAGACTAGTTAGGTGTCAAAGCCGATAACATGGATAATTCCATTAAGAGCATAAGCTTTATAATTTAGGAAAATTGAAAGTTACAAGAAATAAGATAAGAAAAGACATAACAAAAGCTGCCAGAACAAAAAAACTAGCAAGTTCAACACAAACTAGAATCAACCTAAACAACATGAAATCCTAGGAAAATCTTCTCCTGAGGCGGTGGGGGTAAAATTTGCCCGACTGGGTTGAATTTTTATATTCACGCTTGAATGGCCAATTAAATTCATGTGCATGTATAAATTTTTTTTTTGAATGGTGCAAATTTGGATGGAATTGACTGTATCATCTTAAAATAGGAAAATTCCGATGGTGCCAAAGAAATCCCGAGCACAAACGGGATGATCGTCCAAAATGCCAAACTGTATTATCAGATCCACTACTAACCAATCATCAACTGTTGAACCTGATCAGGAACTAGTGCCAGATACTACTGTGCATGGAGCCCCTCCTGCCCCACCAATCTTGTCTGCTCAGGATGTGACTTCCATCATGGGAAACATGCTACAAAGGTTACATTAGCAGCAAAATGCTATGTTGCAAGGATTGCAAAAGCAACAAATGGATTCCATGGCAGGATTGAATGCATAGATCAATGTTGTGCTTTAGGGTTACGAGGGTCATATTGCTCCCCCAACAATGTAGCAAGTGCCTATTGCTGCACAAACATATATTCCTCAGGTGCATCAAGTCCCTGCATCCATAGTCCACCCTACAGTACATCTGTTAGCTTCCAATGTACATTGGACTCCACAACTGAACACACCAATATCACAAGGGCAGATGACACCATAGAGTTAGATCATATTGTCTCCAATAATAGACAGTGTGAAGTTGATGGAGAAGTTCCAAAAGTTCAGGCCTCCCATTTTAGTGGAATTGCATAAGACCCCTTGAAACCTACTAAATGTGTTGAGGGCACAGAGAAGGCCATTGAGGTGTTAATCATCACGAATGAGCAGAAGTTTATGTGTGCTAACTATCAACTCCAAAATGAAGCTAATGCATAGTGGAAGTTCACTATACCTATCTTGGTTGCATCACAACCCAACCTTACTTGGGAACACTTCAAAGTGGCATTTCTACAACAACTACTTCCCTGATAGTGTGTGAGAGAGAGAAGGAAACAAGATTTATAGACTTGAAGCAAGGATCTAGGTCAATATTGGAATGTCAAAAAGAATTTAAAAAATTATTTTTCTTTGGACCTAACCACCTGAAAGGAGACACTGCAAAGGCTTTGAGACCCTCAATTGGTGTCATGCTAGTTGCACAGTACCTACATAGTTCTGCTCAAGTGGTCCAAGCTGCCAAGTCCATTGAGGACAAACAAAGGGACAACTACCTAGCTTTGTAAGGAAGAAGAATATCAACACCAAGTAGATTTGGTAGGGAGCTTATTCCAACGTAACTCCTAGTAGGCCAGAGGCAAGGCAAGCTTCACAACCACCCAGGCCTTTTGTAGCACAGCCATAGATGGTTCCCTGCAAGTATTATATCTATCAACAGACGGGTCACTTTGCCAAGAATTTCCTATAGAGGAGACCAGGTGACCCATTTATAGGACCTCCTAGCTCAATCAGTAGCAGCTATCCGTCAAGCTCAAGCACCAATGGGAGCTAGACCACAAGGAAAAGTGCTTACACTAGCTACTAAGGATGCAGAGTCTTCATTCGGGGTTGTTACAAATACATTGTTGATCTCAATGGTAAATGCATATGTATTGTTTGATATGGGTGTCTCACATTCATTTGTATCTCCTTTTTTTGCTGCTAAATTAAGTATTAAACCTTAGGTGTTAAAGCACAAATTAGTTATTAGCACATCCATTGGAAATGAAGTACGACTAGATGAATATATGAACCATGCCCCATACAAGTCTGTGGATAGGATATGATTGCTCACTTGATCAAACCAGATATGCATGACTTTGATGTCATTTTAGGCATGCATTGGTTATCCACCTATCGAGCATGTGTATTATATGCTAAGAAGAAGATTTTATTCAAGCTTCGTGAAGGAGGTGAGTTTTTGTTCAAAGGGAAAAAGGTTAAGAAGTCCAAGAAGCTAGTTATATCTGCACTTGAAGTAACAAAGTTACTAGAGCAAGGGTGTGAGGCTTACTTGGTATCGATAGTGGATACAACTAAGGTTATCAAGTTTGTAGAGAAAATAGAGGTACTATAAGATTTTTAGATGTATTTTTCGAAGACTTGGCTAGACTACCCCTAGACCAAGAGATAGAGTTCATTATTGACTTGATTCCTGGAGTAGCACCTGTGTTAAAAGCTCCCTATAGGATGGCCCTTTCAGAATTGAAAGAGCTAAAGAAACAGTTGCATGACTTATTGAAGAAATGATTCATCCTGTCACACCCTGCCCCAAATTTGGCTAAGGTATGTAGAGGCTATTTCCCTAGGATCTAGACTTGGGCAGATCATAACACCACAACAATTCAACTAAAATCAGAGGCCATAAGAATATAAATTGTCCATCAGTGAAATATATTACATCATTTCCAGTGTCACTAAGTGATATTTATAATTACACTTATCCAGATGAAAGACATATACATTGAAAAAAGAAAATTTACACAATTTTTTGTATCTCCAAAAGTAGACATATACATTAGAGTTCGCACCAGCGGAAGTATATACACAAAAAGACATCGGAATAGACTATCCTATTCCTTAGAAGTGCTGGCATCCATAGGCACAGTCATCACATCCACAGTCGGGTCCATGATCGATTTCATCCTCTGGAAGATTGGCCCAGTAACCCATGGCCACTGTCTCATGATCAAGGTTGGTAGGCGGCAATATCATATAGAAAAGTAAATAATAAGGGTGCACACATCATGCTCAGTGAGGGGTGTGGGTAAGTAAGCAAACACAAGACAACTGATACAATGCATGCTCCACACCTTTTATGATGCTCATGGATTCATTCAACATTTTAATACTTCTTAGTCCATTACTAAGTCTAAAATCAGTGGTATAGTGCTACACAATGTAGGTGGTATTCCCTACCTTGTGCGTTGGGCCTCAGGAATACAAGCTCGTTGCTGACAGGAGTCAGCTAGTCTCGGAAAGAACCTCGATCCCCCAGCTAACCTCTAGGTTAGTAACCTCAGGCAAGCAAGTGTACCGTACATCGTACCCTGCTGCTATCCATCTCTGGATATAGTACGTCGTACTATAGAAGTGTACTACTGATCAGACAATCACGGGTCAGGATTAGTCAGTACCTATCCTCCTACTGACAGGGGGTTATAGCACTCAGGTGGTGATAACCTAGCCCACAACTTCTACATGATGCATATCTAATCATCAACCATTCACAACATGCATATAATACCATTGGGCACCTATCAGTGTCCCATCTTACCTGTCTTACCTGTTCCAGCTTCCCGATCCACAAGTCAGTGTCAATGACAATAATAATAATATGCACACAGAAGAATGCATAAATTTCAGGTAGAAATTAAAATAAATAAACATTCCATAAAATAAGTCAGGGCACCCACTCACCTTGGTGTCCAAGTTTCTGAAAACTCTTTTTTTTTATTCAATTAGATTCCCTTACTGAATCTTATATTTCTTATTTCACCAGATATACCAATCGTTATTTACAAAATAAAATCCTACAGTTCTACCCCAATCTGCCTAAGTATATCATCCGTAATTCCTGAAGGTATTCATTTCGCTTCATTTCTGGATCACAGGGGAAAAATCACTAGTGGGTCCCATACTTAGGTAGCATATCCCATAATTATGTTAACAGTCCAAATCAGGGTTTTGAAATTCCAACCATTGTATTCTCCTTCCTTGGGCTGCAATTCTGTTAAAATAATATGTATACAACTCCATAAATAGGATTGAAGGCATGTTGACCCATTATACAGCGAAATTGGCCACTGGAACCTGTAGACACCCAATTTTGTCACCCTCCTCTGGCTATAATGAGATGTGGATCTTAGACGCGACTTTCGGCTTCCGATCAATAGAGATGATGATAGAAGCGTTCCCCTATCCAAAACCCTGGAAACCCCTGTGAGGGAGAGAAGACAATTTTGACTTTTATATATGAAGGAATCTGGTCAATATGACCATATAGATGGATCGTGCTCGAAAATATGATTCCGATGATATATGGCACGTCAAAATTAGACCAGCGGATCTCCCGTAATCATCCTCAAAAAATTACACTTTCTTGCACGTATGCCGGCACGCGGACAGTCCCACTAGAAACCTGGAAAAATCCCCTACCTACCCCAAACACCCTAAAATTCATCCCCTACCTACCCAGATAACCCAGAAACACTCCTGGACTTGAAACCCTAGAAATCCCCGCACGGGAGAGAAGAGGGTCCAAATTTGACTTTTTATATATAGAGGAATCTGGTCAAGATGACCATATGGATGGATAGTGCTCAAAAATATGGTTCTGATGATATACAGCACGTCAAAATCGGACCAGCGGATCTCCAATGATCGTCACCAGAAAAACCCATAATCGCACGTGTGTGCTGGCCAGCAAGCTAGCCCAAGCATGCGCTCGTTGGCCAGTAGGCCAGCCCATGCATGCGCGCGTTGTTTTCTCCCCATGTCGGTGCCCAACTGTGCCATGTTGCCCGCCCAGCCTGTGCTCACCTGTGCCATGCTACCAACCCATTTTTTGCCCACCTAGGCCACACTACTCGCACCCCCTCTGAGCCCAATTTGTGCCCACCTATGTGCCCAGCTCACACCCATATGCCACTACCCATGTGCCATATGCCACACAACCATGACATTACCTGCGTTGCCTGCCCTCCCATACTGACCATGCCCAGTGCACTTCGGCCCAGTCTCGCGCACTACCTTCAATGGTTGGGATTGATATTCCCCTGACCCGATGGATGAAGAAATTCCCTCTTCATCCACTTAAGACCAAAGAACCCCTTTTTTACTAAGGATTCTCTCTCCCAAAAAACCCCTTTTTACCCATTGTATAAAAGCCCTCTTCACCCACTTTACGCAAAAAACCGCCTTTTGTCCATTGGATAAAGATGTTCCTCTTTCCCATTGGCCGAAAAAACCTATAAATACCCCCTCCTTTGGATTTTACACACCAAAAGCCCACCTCACTCCATTGTAGTGAAACTTTTCTCCTCTCCCCCTCTTGATTTTCTTTTGGTCTTCAGAGCGATCTTCATCAAGATCCGAAATCTTGTTCGGATCTTTGAAGTGTTCTTCGGGACTTTGAAGATCTTCAATCCAAATCCTTAGTTCAATCCAAATATTTCCAAAAGTAGTGTGTTCTTCAACCCCTTCTTTAAGTGTTCTTGAGTTTTACCATAAATAGAACCCCCCCCCCCTTTGAGGTTCTTCGGGTCTACAAAGAGATCTTTGTTAAGATCCAGAACTTTGTTCGGATCTTCAAAGTGTTCTTCGGGACTTTGGAGATCTTCAATCCATTTTTAGGTCAATCCATTTCTTTTCAAAAATAGCAGTCCTAGTGGAAGCTCTGTCTGAGTGCCCCTGGAATCTTTCCAGAAATAGCCATTCCCAGCAAAAGCTCTGCTGGAGTGCCACCTCAGTCTAGCCCTCCCCTAGCCTATCCCCAATAGAAGCTCTTCCGGAATACCACCTCATCCTAAGCCCAAAAATAGCCTCCCCTATCCGAAGCTCTGTCCGAATCCAAATCCAAAAATTACCTTCCCTAGCCGAAGCTCTGTCTGAATCCAAATCCAAAAGTAACCATTTCTAGTTGAAACCCTGCTCGCATACCATCACAATCAACATCTCTCAAGAAAGGAGTTGGAGGTCAAGACCATGTTCCCCTAAGCCAGGAGAATCCAAAAGATAGTCCGAGCCGATATTAATCAGGGGCCCACCCCTCTTGACTCGAAACAGGGGTTAAGTTTAGGTATAGTTTCTCAACCCAATCATCATCATGTAGACTTTATATAGACCATGTTTTAGTGTATATAGTAGTTTGAATTCAATTAATGTATATATGTGTGATAACTTAGCCATGCATGTGGAATAGTAATAATTGTGGAAAATTTTCGTTCTTAAGCATCTAGTAGGAAGACTAGTTAAACTGGGCAGATTGGGTGCCTAACACCTTCCCAATTTTATAACCTAACACTTACCCTAAATCTCTAGACCAGACCAAATTTTGGGCCTTTTTCTCAGGAATTGGGCCCACCCCCGGGTCCTCCACCCATAATCCTAGGTGGCTATTCCAAACCCCCATTTGTATGATCCTGATCCTCGTATTGGACCATCATCAAACCCCCATCTCAAATGATGAATTTTACACTCTTACGAAATAGGCCTCCATGTATCTCCGAGCAACGATACGGTGATACAGGGCCCGCAAGCAAAGCACACACGACACGAACCCCTTCCCTCATATGAAAGAGAAAGAGAGAGGAGAGAGGATGGGATGTAAGTCCTTTCCCCCCCAAAGGAAGAGAGACATCGGTCAATCTCTTGCCACTACCCTCACACTGGCGACTCGATTAAGGAAAATGTCAAGCTTCTGACACTAGATGCTACCATTAAATGTAAGAACATTTTCCACCACATTTGTTTGAAAACATGTTTGACTAACCCCATGTTTGTAATTGTATTCACTAACTGCATCATGCATCGTGCTCGAAGTGAAATCATTTGGCAAGGGTACTCCCTATCATGCCTGCACCCTTGGGGAGGTCAGTGCATGACATATTAAGTACTCTGAGAGAAAATGATAGCCGCTTCCTGTACAAGAGTGGAAGGTATCATCAAACGATGAGGATGTTATATTTGTCACAATACCCTTGGGGAGGTCCGCGCACTTTATGGCATTCTGAGATCGAATGATGATTACCCTATATTACACTTTTGCACACAATCACTCACGGTTCCACCACCCCGTGGCCAGTTGCTTAACCTCGTGTGTAGTCACAAGTAATGGGTAAGGAAGTCACCCCTTGATCTCATACCTATGGGTATATAAAAAGGATCACGTACCTTGCATATATAGATCCTGTCAAGGAAGCCTTGTCGGTCCTATTGCATTGACCACATACTTGCAACATGTAGGAAATAGATGGAGAAGTTAGGAGCGCCACAAGCTAACTGTAGAACTTGTTTGCGGTCTTGAAAAGGAATGCTCCTATATTATAGTCCCGTCGTAAAGAATTTCTTTCCTAAGTGGGTTTTGGATAGAAGGTGTTGCTCCTCCTTAAGAAATATGTGACTTAGGGGCAATCCTGTCAGAGTCACGTAAAGTCTCGAGAAGTCCAGAGAAAATCAGGAGGAAGGACACCTAGTGGCAAAAAGAGCAAGGAAAGCATGACTTTATTACATGGAATGTCTTATGGGAATATTCTCGACAAGCCATTTGTATGAATCTCTCACTTATGACTTTGAGTGGATTGAGGGCATCAAACCCTATCCACTCCCTTCCATTAAGCAACCTAACTTTGGATGGATCTTTGGTTGATAATCTAGTGAATGTATGAACAAGGGGTTAGGAATTCAAGAACTCTAAAATAAACCATTTTTGGTTCAGGCATAATTTCACACCTCAAGTATTCTCCACGATCCATTTGGACACGTCAGGGTAACCGGTTGACTCATCTAAGTCTAGTGTCACACCCGTCGTCTCTCGGAGATATTCTACCGCCAAGTGATTATAACCTAGTTCACCTGGATCCACCTAACATGGAAACACCGGAACAAGCATGGGTCCACCCAGTAGAGACATTGCAAGTTGAAGTTGCTGAAGTCAAGAATGGATTAGCTCAATTGTTGCACTTGTTACAGAGCCTACCTAGGACCAATCTTGGGGCTGACACAACTCCTCCTCCAGCAGAGCCAGAAACAACTAAGCCTACAGATCATCAAGGGACTTCCTCCAGGGATCCCCCTCCGACTGTAATTAATGATGAAGAAGAGGAATTTGTGGCACATGTTCAAAAGGAACCTCTAGAGAGAAAGAGGGAAAGGAAAATGAGAGAACAATTGGAGAAGCTTGAGGATATGATTCGAGCAGGGAAAATTTAGGAGAGTGGCAAGAATCCCTGAAAAGTTCAAGTGTCAAACCAACAGATTTGACGGGTCAAGGGATCCTAAGGCTCATTTGGAGGTATTCCACAGTATCATGAAGATATGGCAAATTGCTGACAATCAGATGAGGCAGGTATTCATGTCAATATTATCAGACTCGGAATTAAGGTGGCTCACGCAGTTGGAATCCACATGGACACAGAATTGGGTGGCAGTAGTGAAAGTCTTCACTAAACAGTATCCCCACAGCATTGAAGTAGATAAGGAACGTTGAGAGCTCGAAACCTTGAGACAACAACTTAGGGAAGGGTTTACCACTTTCTTAACAAGTTTCAGGAACAAGGCTGCTAAGATGGCAGATCGACCTTCTAAAGCAGAGCAAGTAGAAATGTTGATTGAGAACTTATCAAAGCCTTATTATGATGTTCTCTACTATCAACATCTATAGACTTTTGATACCCTAATAGCCACCGAGACACGTGTTGAGAACAACATCCTAAGGATGCACAATATCAAGACATGGGGAAGAATGCCAAGGGCGGGCTAGGAAAGAATCCTGAAACTAATGTGATAGGTGCAATCCAACAGTCAATATCATCTGCGACCACTTCACCTTCACTGCCGTTTGTGATATGATCAAATACTCCTTCCCAAAAAATTCCTCCCCCAAGAAGACAATTCACAAAATTAGGAATGCTTTTGGCCACAATATATGAAAAGTTAAAGAAGCAAGGTCTTTTGGAAACTATGGCTCTAAGGGTGATCAGTAATCATCCCTCAGCTTGGTACAAGGATTGTAAATATTGTGCTTACCATGCTCAGAAGGGCCATACTACTAAAAGATGCATAACTTTATAACATGCAATTCAAGATTTGGTAGACAACGGGACCATTGAAGTCGAAGCCAAACAGTCTCCCAATGTCATTACCAACCCACTCCCTGATCATGCAACAGTCAATGTATTGGAAGGAGAATCAACGGAAAGTAACCCCACTCAACTCATCAAGCCATGGGCTCAAAGAGATCACTTGATAAAAACCCCAGGGAAAGAAGAGCCATCAGGAGAAGAGTCAGAAGATGAGGATTAAATGCCCGCCTTCCCTCCTTTATCATCGACCCCAGAAGAGGAATCCACTGTCTCATACCATCCACCTTTGCCATTGTCTTCCCTCTCACCATACCATCAGAGAGCAAGAACCCCTTCATCATCCTATCATCCACTATCTTCATCAGAATACCCTATATCCTACATCACATCCTCATCATATCACCCCACCTCATATCCTTCATCACCCTTATATCATTCCCATTCCCAGGGGTCAGTAGACAATCCATAAAATCCAAAGAAGGATGGATTGGCGGGTACAACTGGAAGGATATACTTACATTGCCAGAATCTCCAGAAATAACTTCATCAGTGGAGTCAGTAATTGTTCTGAGGGAAAGTCAGGAGAATGACCCTACGTCTTTGATTCAATCAAACACACCTCAAGAAGAGGTTCCAACGGAAAGAGAACAGGACAGTTACATCACTGGAATAGTAGATGTAGCACTGATTGAAGATGGATTCTCCTCTAACAACCCCATAACAATGATCCGGTCAAAGGAGGCCCCAAGCCCCCTGGTACTCCTGAAGAGTGAATGGGAAAAGAAGATAAGACTCATTTGGAGTTTGTAACTTTCCACCATTCTGAAGAACCACATCTGTTCATTTCTGCAAAAACCAAGATCTCAGGAGCTACATGAGCTCAAGCCCAAGCCTTTTAGAAGAAGGAGCATATATGCAAAACAAAGAAGAGCACAAAGAATGATGGTCTGCATGCACTGTGCCCGAATCAACTGCAACAAGAAAACCCGTAATGGTGGTCAAAGATGTGATCGAGGCACCGGGATGTGTAGAGACCCAATTTTGTCACCCTCCTTTGGCTATGATGAAATAAGGATCTTGGACGTGACTTTTGGCTTCCGATCAATGGAGATGATGATGGAAACTTTCCCCTACCTAAAACCCTAGAAACCCCTGCGGGGGAGAGAAGAGGTTCTAATTTAAAATTTTTATATATAAAGGAATCTAGTCAAGATGACCGCACGGATGGATAGTGCTTATATGACACGTCAAAATCAGACCGACGGATCTCCTGCAATCATCCCCAGAAAACCACACTTTCCCGTACGTACGCCGCACACACGGATAGTCCCGTTGGAAACCTGGAAAATCCCCTACTTACCCCAAACACCCTAAAATTCATCCCCTACCTACCCAGATAACCCAGAAATACTCATAGACCTGAAACCCTAGAAACCCTCGCCCGGGAGAGAAGAGGGTCTAATTATGACTTTTTATATACAAAAGAATCCGGTCAAGATGATCGTACGGATGGATAGTGCTAGAGAATATGATTCTGTTGATATATGGCATGCAAAAATTGGACCAACAGATCTCCTGTAATCGTCACTGGAAAAACCCCTAGTCACGCGAGCTCTAGCTAGCAGGCCAGCCCGTACGCATGCTTACGGCCTATAGCCACAACCCATAGCTGCTGCCCATGGCAGTGATGCATGGTTGCTGCCCATAGGCTACAGCGCATGTTTCTTGCACCATGCACTATGCACCATGCCAAGCCATGCCATGCACCACCTTGCCCACTGCCTTTGCCTGCTGGCCTGCGCCCCCGCGGGCATAGGCTCGCGGCCATGCCAAGCCATGCCATGCACCACCCTGTCCGCTGCCCTTGCCTGCTGGCCTGTGCCCCCACGGGCACAAGCCTGTAGCCTTGCCCATGCTACTATGCACGCCCTACCCATGCCTTGTTGCCTGTGTCCTGGCAAGCATGCCAGCCCACGTGGGTGTGCACGCTGGCTAGTAGGCCAGCCCGCACACATGCGTGTGTTGGCTGCTACCCATACATGCACATGCTCGTTACCTATGCCCATGCCTCCTTGGCTATTACCCATGCGTCATCCATCGTACACCCATGACATCGCTCGCATTGCCTACCTATACTGACCATACCTTGAACATCAACTGCCGGGATTGATATTCCCCTGACATAAAACCAAAAAAAGCCCTTTTTTGCTAGTAATTCTCTCTCTCATAAAACCCTTTTTTTACCCATTGGACAAAAGCCCTCCCCATCCATTTTGGTCCAAACCCCTCTTTCACCCAGTGTATAAAAGTCCTATCCCCCCACTTTAGGCAAGAACCTCCCCTTTTGTCTATTGGATAAAGAGGTTTCTTCTTTCCTATTGACTGGAAAAACCTGTAAATACCCTCCTCCTTTGGATTTGACACACAAAATCCCACCTCACTCCATTGTAGTGAAACTTTCCTCCCCACCCCCTCTTGATTTTTTTCGGGTCTTCGGATCAATCTTGTCAAGATCCAGAATCTTGTTCGTATCTTCGAAGTGTTCTTTGGGACTTTGAAGATCTTCAATCCAAGTTCTTAGTTCAATCCAGTTTTTGCCAAAAATAGTGTGTTCTTCAACCCCCTTTTTTGAGTGTTCTTGAGTTTTACCCGAAATAGAAATCCCTCCCCCTTGAGGTTCTTCGGGTCTACAAAGAGATCTTTGTCAAGATCCAAAACTCTATTCGGATCTTCAAAGTGTTCCTCCAGGCTTTGGAGCTCTTCAGTCCACTTATAGGTCTGTCTGTTTATTTCCAAAAATAACCATCCCTAGCGGAAGCCCTATCCGAGTACCCCTGGAATATTTCTAAAAATAGCTATTACTAGCAGAAGCTCTGCTGAAGTGCCACCTCAGCCTAGCCCTCCCCTAGCCTATCCCCAGCGGAAGCTCTATCCGAGTCCAAATCGGAAAATAGCCTTCCCTAGTCGAAGCTCTATCCGAATCCCAAACCTGAAAGTAACCATTCTAAGTCAGAACCCTATCCACAGACCAATACAATCAACATCTCTCAAGAAAGGAAGTTAGAGGTCAAGACCATCTTCCCCTGAGCCAGGAGAACCCAAAAGACAGTCCGAGCAGGTGCTAATCAGGGGCCCACCCCTCTTGACCCGAAACAGGGGTTAAGGTCAAGTATATTTTCTCAACCAAAGCGTCATAATGTAGACCTTATATTAAACATGTTTTAATGTATATAGCTATTTAAATTCAGTCAATGTATATATGTGTGATAACTTGGCCATGCATATAGAATAGTAATAATTGTGGAAAATGTTCATTCTTAAGCATCTAGTAGGAAGACCGGTTGAACCAGGTAGATTGGGTGCCTAACACCTTTCCAAATCTACAACCTGACACTTACCTTGAATCACTGGACCAGACCAACTTTCGGGCCCACCCTCGGGTCCTAGGCCCATAATCCTAGGTGGCGACTCCAAACCCTTTTGTATGATCCCGATCCCCATATTGGACCATCATCAAACCCCCGTCTCGAATGATAAACTTTATACTCTTACGAAATAGGCCTCTACGTATCTCCGAGCAGCGATACGGCGGTATGGGGCTTGTAAGCAAAGCACACACGACATACCCCCCTCCCTCATCAAAAAAAGAGAGAGGAGAGAGGACGGAATCGACACCAAGCCCCCTTTTACAAAGAGGGCAGAGGCATATCCAGCCGCTACCCGCAAAGGATGGCATCCCTCAACAGGCTTGAAAAGCTGGATTTTATAGAAAGAAGATTAAGCAACCTTCACCAATCATTACCCCTCAAAAAGTTCAGCTTTAGGGATATGAGTTGGATCAACTCATCTTTGTGAAGAAACAAGTATCTGATATCAACACCATTGAAGAAATAGTAGCAACTTTCTCAGAGGGAGAAGAAGACCCTTTGCCACACCTCCTCATCCATCAAGCCGTCGAACTTCTCTTGAATGGGACTAGCATTGGAGAAGACTTCAAGTTTACTCATGCTATCGAGTCAACCAACCTGAATACCACTAATAAAAGCATCAAGTCAAGTCTGTAGTTGAGTCTGTTGTTTATGAATTCGTGTAGGCCTCCCCTCTCGAGGCAAGTTTAGAGTCTGTGTATGTCGAGTCTATTACTCCTTCTTTCATGAATGAAATTTTTGATTCTGAATATGAATTGCCTCCTTTTTCTGATGATGATCTTAATAAATATCGAGAGTTAATAAAATAATGTAAATCAAAGAAAGCCCAACCCATCCGTGAGGGTACTCGGGTTATTAATCTAGGAACCGACCAATACATTCAAGAGGTAAAAATTGGCACTATCCTTGATGATGAAGAAGTAGAATAGATGATTACTCTTCTGAAGTAATTCACCAAGGTCTTTGAGGATATGCCTGGTATCAACCCCAACATCGTGTAGCATCGATTGCCTATTTACCTTGGGGAAAAGCTAGTAAAATAGAAGCTCCAAAGAATATGGCCAAAATGGAGTGAGAAGATCAGGGAAGAAGTTGTGAAGCAGTGGAATGTAGAGTTTCTACAAGTGGTGAAGTACCTTCAATGGTTGGCCAACATTGTACCAGTACCGAAGAAAGATGGCAATGTACAAATGTGCGTGGACTTCCGAGATCTTAACAAAGTAAGCCCTGAAGATGACTTTCCATTACCTCATATTGATGTATTAATGGATAACATGGTGGGGCATGCTTTGTTATCATTTATGGATGGATTCTCGGGATACAACCAAATAAGCATGCACCCAGAAGATTGTGAGAAGACAACCTTCACCACTCCGTGTGGAACCTATTGTTGCAAGGTGATGCCATTTGGACTAAAGAACGCTGGGGCCACTTATCAGAGAGCAGCTATGGCCATATTGCAAGACATGATGAACAAAGATGTAGAAGTATATGTGGATGACATGATAGTAAAGTCGAAAGATCGGCAAGAATATATTCCCACGCTAAAGCGTTTCTTTGAAAGAATCAAGAAGTATCAGTTGAAATTGAACCCTCAGAAGTGTGTATTTGGGGCAACGATGGGGAAGTTGTTAGGTTTCTTGGTGAGTGAAAGAGGCATTGAAGTCGACCCTATCAAGATCAAGGCAATTTAAGAAATGCCCACACCTCGGACTAAGAAGCAAATACGAGGATTTTTGGGTTACATCCAGTAGATTAGTATATTCATAGCTTAGTTGACTACAATCTATGAACCAATTTTCAAGCTGCTGAAGAAGGCTCAGCCCATGGAATAGAATGACAATGCCAACAAGCTTTTGAAAAAATCAAGGGATACCTCATGAACCCACTAGTATTGACGCATCCGATGGAAGGAGAACCACTTCTCTTGTACTTATCCATGGGAGAATATTCCATGGGCTCTTTGCTAGCACATAAGGAAATGAAAGAAGGGGTAGAGCATGCCATATATTATGTCAGCAAGAAGTTCCTAGAATATAAGACACGGTACACATCTTTGGAAAGAACCTGTGCTGCATTGATTTAGCCAACAAAAAGGTTGCGACACTATATGGTTTTCTATCCGGTGCACTTGTTCTTAAGGATGGATCCCATCAAATACCTCTTCGAGAAACCAGCTTTGACAGGAAGGATGGCCCATTTTTTGCTTTTACTATTAGAATTTGACATCACCTATGTTACTCAAAAATCTGTCAAGGGATAGGCCATAGCCGATCATTTGGCTGCCCAGCCCACAGAAGATGGAAGATCCTTGGATGATGCCTTTCCCAGTGAAGGAATCGCAGTGATAGATGAAGAGGACGCAGTTAATGAATGGCAGTTATTCTTTTATGGAGCAACCAATCAGAAGGAATGTGGTGTGGGAATATTGCTTATCACTCCTCATGGTCTTTATTTTCCTTCATCATTCCGCATCGATTTCCCTTGTGCCAACAACATTGTTGAATATGAAGCTTGTGCTTTGGGATTAGAAACGGACTTGACCATTGGGGTTAAAATAATTAAGGTGTATGGAGATTCATCCACTATCATTTGTCAGACGTAAGGAAAGAGGAAAACTAGAGATGAAAAACTGAAGCCATATCAAGAACATCTGGAAGAAGTGATTGAACTTTTTGAGAAGATCTCGTTCAAGTACTTCCAGAGAGATAACAATAGTTTTGATGATACCCTTGCAACCTTGGCTTCTGTGGTAGAATGCAACTCTATGGCTACGGTTCGGCCATTCTTGGTAGAACAAAGAACCAGGCCCATTTATCAGAATTCGGTGAATTCTCTCACTGTGGATGGTTGGTCTTGGTTTGCTTGCATAATGGATTTCATCAAGGAAAGGAAGCACCTGGTCAAGAAACTGATGGAGAAAAGAAGTTTCTGAGAAGATATGCTATACAAGAGATACTATGACTGTATACAATTGTTGTGTGTGGATGAAGAACAAGCTACAACCATCATGGAGGAAATTCATCAAGGTCTTTGTGAACCCACATGAATGCCAATACGTTATCTAAGAAGATCCTCAGGTTAGGATATTACTGGAACACAATGGAAGTAGATTGCGTGGACTTTGTCTAGAAATGCCACAAGTGTCAGATATTTGCTAATATCATACATATCCCGCCAACAAAGCTGCATTCGCTCAGTACACCTTGGCCATTCTCCACTTGGGCATCGACATCATTAGAATGGTAAACCCCAAGGCATCCAACGATCAAGAGTTCATCTTGGTAGCCATTAATTATTTCACCAAGTGGGAAAAAGCTCAGTCCTATGTGGTCTTCACGTCTGCTAAGGTGGCAAAATTCATCCAAGAAAACATCATTAGCTAGTATGGAGTGCCTCAAGAATTAATATCAGATCAGAGATCCTATTTCTGGGGCAAGACTGATAAAATCTGCTCAATGTTTTGTATCAGAAGGCATTGCTCTACTACTTACAGACCACAGCCCAATGGGGTAGTGGAAGCAGCCAACAAGAACATCAAAGTCATCCTACAGAAAATGGCAGAAATGCATAAGGATTAGGCTGATAAGTTACCCCATGCCCTGTGGGCATTTCGGACTTCTGTACGATCCTTGATAGGGGCCACCCCTTTCTCTTTGGTATATGGGGTTGGGGCAGTTCTACCCGTGGAATCCTGGTACTATCCCTAAGGGTGCTTCTTGATAGTCAGCTACCTAAAGGAGAGTGGGTGAAGGCCAGACATGACGAGCTCAATTTTCTTGATGAAAGGCGCATGAAGGCCATGGATAATCTGAAGAAGTATCAACTAAGAATGGCTAGGGTCTTTAACAAAAATGTGAAGCCCCACCACATAGAGGAGGTTGAACTTATTTTTCAAGAACAAAGAGCCCCAATTCATAACCCAAGAGGAAAATTTAGGCCCAACTGGAGCGGTCCATTCATTGTCAAAGAAATTCTACAAGGTAAAACTGTGAAACTCATAGACCACAACGGTGAAGAAATACCTGGATTGTTCAACATGGATCAACTTAAGAAATATTATGTCTAATTGGATGAATAACCCGAACTACGTCAGACCTGATTCCTCTCAAGCAATACATAGGCAACTTGACATGTGCAAGTGTGGTCTCAACCATCTCAAGGCAATAAATTGGTTCCTAAATTAATAATCAAGGTATCGTAAAAGATCATCATAGTTTGTGTCCCCCAAGAATCGCTATTTGGCATGCAAGGCCATTAGGTATCTGTCATTCACCTATTGGTCCATCAATTCTTATCTAGGATTCTATCCCCTAAAAATTGCCATTTGGCATGCAAGGCCATTAGGTATCTATCATTCACCTATGGTCCTTCAAATTCTTATATAGGATTTTATCTCCCCAAAAGTAGCCACCCGACACCAGTTTATCAAGGCCAGTTCATTCCTCATCCTTAATCAAGTAAAAAAAAAAAAAAAGAACTTGATGCAACAATGGTAAAGGTTTGGTTGTGTTAGTAGTTAATGAGTAATGCTTTGAAGAATCACCACATCTTCTCTTTGCTCGTGATAACTGTAGGATAAGTCATGAGCTCCTTGGATGAGACATTGAGGAAATGGACCTTGGACATAAGTATAATGGCACCAGGACTGCTAGAATGCATGAATATGTCAGTGCTTAGTCAAATTGGGTGCATAGAGTTACATCACAATCTGCTCCGACAGATCCCTCAGCATTGGGATGCTGATCTTGATGTATTTCAGTTTGGGTTGATTGAGATATATCCAACTCTCAAGGAATTCTGAGTTTACATGATTATCTCCACCTAAGTGCAAGTTGATTCAACCATCTTTGAAGAAAGATCATTCAGAAGAGATTCAAGACTTGTTCGGATGGGAGAAATGAAGCAATTCGTCAGATATGGAAAGATTGACATTCTTAAGGTGGCTAGGATCTTCATTCAATACCTACCATTGGGAGGAATCCATCAGTAAAGGTCAGAAGATGCTTAGCAACTGTGCATGATAGCTCACTATATTCTCCGAACTCCAGGACGTGGTCCACCAATTGTCTTGATAGAAGTGATAAAGCAATTGAAGAAAGGAAGAGATATCATTCCCACAGTCCTTGCAGAAACATTCAAAGTGCTTGATGACATGAACCATAGCCATAGATTCGGACTTGATCATTATCGTGGAAGTCCCACAATTTTCCAACTATGGCTACTTGATAAGCTGAAGCTGAATAGGCCATCAAATGGAAGTCAACTTGGGGCTCTTGGCTACCAAGGAAGGAGGGAAGGCCCAGAATTTAAACTCACTGATGATTGGAAAGAGTACCTACAAGAAAGAACTACAAAAGACATTGCGTGGAAATGTCCAAGAAAGCCACAAGAAGATTTTTTGATGAAGACATCGTGCTACAACTATGTCAGATTGATGAGATTGACTCACACATCCTTTTATTTGTCTATATACATTAGTTGACAATATGGGTTGGGGGCAATGGACCCAGAGGAGTTAGTGAACTTCCACCCACCCTAAGAGTTGTCTCCCCACTTTGTTGCTTACCTATCTTGCCTATGGTAGAAAACTTGTTTCCCTCCGATGTAATTCACTTGGTAATAGAATGAGGTGATGTTTGGATTTTAGCATTATTCCGGTTATTCTAATGAAGACTTGAGTTGTGGAATTAATCGTGCCTTAAAATTCAAACTCCTGAACTCAGAAAAAAAAAAGTGAGAGATAAGTTTCCATTCCAAAATAAAGAGCCAAGTCTGGCCATATATGTATATAAAAAAAAAAGAACATGGGGAGGGAAAAAGAAAAAGAAAAAAGTAACATTTGTGTTTTGCAGGAACAACAGGAATAGATCTCTAGGGATAACCATCCTCTTCTATGCCATATTCTGACCCACTTACAGAAGTCATCAAGTTACTATATGTAACAGTATCATGTGCTGACCACGAACTCGCCCAGCTGTGCTATGATGTCCTCAATCTGGGTGGCCTGGTTAGCATTTTGTTCCCTCAGAGAAGCAACCTACCCATCCTGGGAGGCACAAAAGATGGTCAAAGCAAGGAGTAATAATAAAAGAAAATAAAAAAAAAATCTATGAAAATTCCCACCCTCAATACAAAATTTTTAAAAAAATCAAATCAAAATTCAAAAGATCAAAAAATAAAAAGAATTTTTTTTTTATCAAGAATCAAAATCCAAAATTCAAATCAAGATGAAAAAATCAAAATCCAAAATCAAACTTCAAACTTCAAAATCAAAACCCAAAATTCAAAAGAAAAAAAAAAATTCAAAAACCGAAGTCAAATCAAATTTCAAATTTCAAATTTCAAAGTTAAAAAAAAAAAAATTAATCAAGTAAAGAATCAAAGATAAAAAATAATAATAAAAAAAAAGGATTCCAATTCCAAGGTATAGCTAAAAAATTCTTACCACAAAATACAAAACCCAAATCAAATTTCATAAGGAAGGTGAAATTTACATCACATTCATGTGAAAGGTGAAAATAAAATTCAAATGAAAAGTAAAATTAATGTGAAATGCAAAATTCAATCCAAATCAAAAGAAAATCAGGATTCCAATTCAAAAGTCCAAATTCAAGATTCCAAATCAACGGTCAAGAATCAAAGATCAGAATTGAAAAAAAAATCAAAAGTCAAGATTCAAAGATTAAAAATCTAAAGAAGAATCAAAGGTCAAAAATCACAAAGTCAAGAATCAATTATTAATGTCTTTCACAGGATTGAAAGAGCAACGAATTTCTTTTCTATAATTGACAGTACCAGATAGCCTAGCCCAGTTCGAAAGAACACACCTGGAAGACCAAATAGCCCAGCTCGGTTCAAAAGAATCCGTTGGGAAGACCAGATAGCCCAGCCTGGTTCGAAAGAACCCGCTTGGAAGACCAAATAGCCCAGCCCAGTTCGAAAGAATCCACCTGGAAGACCAGATAGCCTAGCCCGGTTCAAAAGAACCCGCCTGGAAGACCAGATAGCCCAGCCCAGTTCTGAAGAACCTGCCTGGAAGACCAGATAGCCCAGCCCAGTTCAAAAGAACCACCCTGGAAGACCAGATAGCCCAGCCCGGTTCGAAAAAACCTGTCAGAAAGACCAGATAGTCTAGCCCAGTTCGAAAGAACTAGCTTGGAAGACTAGATAGCCCAGCCTAGTTAGAAAGAACTCGCCTGGAAGACCAGATAGCCCAGCCCAGTTCAAAAGAACCCGCCTAAAAGACCAAAACCCTGAACTGGTACATGTGAAGCCTAACTAAGGAAAATCCAATAATCAAATGTTTTTATTTGTTGCAAGATTGAAGGAGCAACGAATTTCTCTCTTGTAACCATCGGTCCCAGATAGTCCAGATTGGTTTAATAGACCCAGCTTGGAGACCACATTCCCTGAACTGGCACATGTGAAGCCCAGCTAAGGGAAATCCAAGAATCAAATGTTTTTTTCCTGTTATAAGATTGGAAGAGTAGTGAATTCCTCCCTTGTAACCATTGGTCCCAAATAGTCCAGATTGGTTTGAAAAAACCAACCTGAAGACCAAATTCCCTGAACTGGCATATGTGAAGCCCAACAAAGGAAAATCCAAAAATCAAGTAATAATATCTTTTGCAGGATTAGAAGAGCAACGGATTTCTTTCCTACAAAACCGACGGCTTAGGTAAGTCCTAAACTTCAAATTAGTTGAGAGATATTATCTATTGCATTTTTCAACTCCGTCATAAATGAGCAAGATGACAGCAGTACATACTCCGGGTGATAAAATGTGATCGTTCTTTTCTTTACCCTTCAGCCGTTGGCACTGGCCTCGGCCAAAGAGGGGCATTCTGTAGACATCCAATTTTGTCACCCTCCTTTGGTTATGATGAGATGTAGATCTTGGATGTGACTTTCAACTTTCGATCGATAGAGATGATGATGGAAATGTTCCCCTACCCAAAACCCTGGAAACCCCCACCCAGGAGAGAAGAGGGTCCAATTTTGAATTTTTATATATGAAGGGTTCTGGTATAGATGACTATACAGATGGATAGTGCTCAAAAATACTATTTTGATTATATATGGCGTGTCAAAATCGGACCAGTGGATCTACTGCAATCATTTTTAGAAAATTACACTTTCCCACATATATACCACGCATGCGGACAGTCCCACTGGAAACCTAAAAAAATCCCCTACCTGCCCCAAACACCCTAAAATTCATCCCTTACCTACCCAAATAACCCAAAAACACTCCCGGACTCGAAACCCTAAAAATCCCCGCACAGGAGAGACGAGGGTCCAATTTTAATTTTTTATATATGGAGGAATCTGGTCTAGATGACAGTACCGATGGATAGTCAAAAATATGATTCCGATGATATATGGCATGTCAAAATCGAACTAGCAGATATCTCATGATCGTCACCAGAATAACCTATAATCGCGTGCAAGCTGTGCGTGTTGGCTAGCAGGCCAGCCCCACATGCATGCTTGTTGCCCTTGGCCATAGTCCTGGGCAGTAGTACATGGCTGTAGAATATGCTGCCAACCTGCCATGCACCCCAAGCCATGCCCATCCTGCCATGAACCCCAAGCTATGCTTAGCCTGCCATGTTATGGGCCCAGCAGACCTACGCCCTCGTGGGCACAAGCCTGAGCCCCTGCCCTGCTGCTTGTGTGTTGGCTAGCAGGCCAACACATGCATACGCGCTCTGTTTGCTGCCCATGCCTGTGCCCACCTGTGCCATGTTGCCTGCCCAGCCTGTGCCCACTTGTGCCATGCTGCCAACCCATTTTTGCCCACCAATGCCACACTGCCCATACCCCCTTTGTGCCCAATTTGTGCCCACCTATGTGCCTAGTTCACATCCACATGCCAATATCCACGTGCCATGTGTTGCAAACCCATGACATTGCCTGTATTGCCTGCCCTCCCATACTGACCATGCCCTGTGCACTTCGGCCCAATCTCGCGCACCGCCGTCAATGGTCGGGATTGATATTCCCCTGACCCGATCGATGAAGAAATTCCCTCTTCACCCACTTAAGACCAAAGAACCCATTTTTTACTAAGGATTCTCTCTCCCAAAAAACCCCTTTTTACCCATTGTATAAAAGTTCTCTTCACCCACGTTAGGCAAAAAACCCCCTTTCGTCCGTTGGATAAAGATGTTCCCTCTTTTCCATTAGCCAAAAAAACCTATAAATACCTCCCTCCTTTGAATTTTACACACCAAAATACCACCTCATTCCACTGTAGTGAAACTTTCCTCCCCTCCCCCTCTTGATTTTCTTCAGGTCTTCGGAGTGATCTTCGTCAAGATCAGAAATCTTGTTCGGATCTTCAAAGTGTTCTTTGGGACTTTGAAGAAATTCAATCCAAGTCCTTAGTTCAATCCAATTTTTGCCAAAAGTAGTGTGTTCTTCAACCCCCTCCTTTAAGTGTTCTTGAGTTTTACCAGAAATAGAAGCCCCCCCCTTTGAGGTTTTTTTGAGTCTACGAAGAGATCTTTGTTAAGATCCAAAACTCTGTTCGGATCTTCCAAGTGTTCTTTGGGACTTTAGAGATCTTCAATCCATTTTTAGGTCAATCCATTTCTTTCCAAATATAGTAGTCCTAGCGGAAGCCCTGTCTGAGTGCCCCTGGAATATTTCTAGAAATAGCCATTCTCAGCGGAAGCTCTGTAAGAGTGCCACCTCAGTCTAGCCCACCCCTAGCCTATCCCCAACGGAAGCTCTACCAAAGTACCACCTCATCCTAAGCCTGGAAATAGCCTCCCTTAACCGAAGCTCTGTCCGAATCCAAATCCAAATCCAGAAATAGCCTTCCCTAGTTGAAGCTCTGTCCAAATCCAAATCCAAAAGTAACTGTTCCTAGCCGGAACCCTGTCCACATACTATCACAATCAACATCTCTCAAGAAAGGAAGTTGGAGGTCAAGACCATCTTCCCCTGAGCCAGGAGAATCCTAAAGATAGTCCGAGCTGATATTAATCAGGGGCCCACTCCTCTTTATCCAAAATAGGGGTTAAGTTCAAGTATAGTTTCTCAACCCAATCATCATCATGTAGAATTTATATAGACCTTGTTTTAGTATATATAGTAGTTTGAATTCAATTAATGTATATATGTATGATAACTTAGCCATGCATGTGGAATAGTAATAATTGTAGAAAATGTTTATTCTTAAGCATCTAGTAGGAAGACCGGTTGAACCGGGTAGATTGGGTGCCTAACACCTTCCCAATTCTATAACCTGACACGTACCCTAAATCTCTGGATCAGACCAAATTTCAAACCCTTTTCTCAAGAATTAGGCTCACCCCTGGGTCCTAGGCCCATAATCCTAGGTGGTGACTCCAAACCCCCATTTGTATGATCCCGATCCCCATATTGGACCATCATCAAAATCCGATCTCAAATGATGAATTTTACACTCTTGCGAAATAGGCCTCCACATATCTATGAGCGGCGATACAACGGTACGGGGCCTGCAAGCAAAGCACACACGACACGAACCCCTCCCCTCACATGAAAGAGAAAGAGAGAGGAGAGAGGACAGGATGCAAGTCCTTTCCCCCCCAAGGGAAGAGAGACATCACTCCATCTCCGACCGCTACCCTCACAGAACCCAAATCGGTAGGTTGCCTACGCAGCAACCGGCTGGCTGATCAGGACCTACTTGTTCCCTTATATTCTGCAGAATCTGATTATGCCATTAACCCTACCGGATACTGTTACACCTGATTTAAATTTTAACCCATTTTCTTCAGTCTAATGGAATATATAAATTCAGATTCCATAATTTGGGTCTTCCACTTCCCATTTTCTGAGTTAAATTAGTGAAGTCTGGGATGATGAATTATAACTTTGCAGAATTCTAGGAGTTATGTAGGAGTTAGAATTAATTTTGTAGAATTGACCTAATCTTCCTAGATATTTCTTTACTTAGCATTTTACTACTACTACCACTTAATAGAAAGAAGATGTTTCGATCCCAAAAGAGCACATAGTAGGATTCCAGGGAATCAAATTCATATAATTAAAATATGAAATGATGTATTATGTTAGGAATTTTGCAAGAATTCCGCCCAACTGCCTTTATTACAATCTAAATTCCTAAAATTCCTACCAAACAGGTACAAAGCTATGTCATAGGGTTTAATAGGGAGAAATTCTTACCAATTAAATCCCATTATCCCCTTAGAATTTGGGGTTTTCTCTACTTGGTAGTATTCCAATTCATAGGGACTCCTTAGAAACCTCCAATTAAACCAAACCCTAAGGTCTACCTACCCAATTGGCAAAACTACCAACAATTTCCCTACTAAAATGAACAGTAGTATTTACTATACACAATGCTAGTCCAATAATAACCTCAGGTGAAGAAGCTCTTTCTCCACTTCTCTTTCTTCCTCTTCTTCCTTCTCTTTTCTTCTTCTTCTTCTTCTTCCTCCTATCTTCTTCTTACTGTTACAACAGCCATGGTTAGGGTGATTCTCAGCCCTAATATTCATATATATGGCAGCCCAAGCTAGCCCCAAAAGTTATTCTTATATATATAACACCTATTTAACTAAAATTTTGAATAAATTAATAAATTATTTCCCCCCATTTAATTACTGGCATTAAAATATGCATTCCAAACCTCAATTAGGTCTCTTTCCACAGGGGTAAAAAGGGAATTGTACAACAGAGGTGTGGGCCCCACAGTGTAAAAACCCAAAAATACTGCATACTGCCAGTTAAACCGGTTGGCCGATTTGTATCTACCGGTTGGCAGCATTTCAGCCCCCTATGGCTTGTTATCACTCCCTTCTATGCCTAGCCTCTTATAAACTTGGAGATTACCTGTTTGCCCATACTTTCGGGTGAGTTCTCCAGTGATGTTGACAAGCTAAATAGGAGCAAGTAGGGTCACTTCTGCCTTCCTGGCACTCCACAGCTGCCAACCAAGCCATCATTGGTTTCCCTTGCTCTGGCTTCTTACCTATTCACAAGTAGGGATATAAATATCAGATTAGGGTATTACACTTTCCCCGCTCTTTACAAAAATTTTATCCTTGAAATTTATTAGGTATACCTGGTAACCCAAACAATTTCAGATATTTTTCTTTGACTTCATCTTTTCTCTCCCAGGAGACTTCTTGCTCTGGATGATTTTTCCATTTCACCTTCATATAAGATATGGTACTATTCTAGAGTTGATGTTCTTTTTTTTATCAAAGATTCCTTCAGTCTGTTCTTTATAACTCAAATCATCATCCAAGTTCAATGAATCAATAGCAGGTAGTACATGTGAAGGATCAGGAACATACTTCTTTAGCATGGATACATGAAAGCAATTATGAAATCTTTCCAACTCTAGGGGCAATGCTAATCTGTAAGTTGTTTGGTAACTATTATTATATGAAAATTCAATCAATGGCACATGCTAATCCCAACTATAGCTTATATATATAGTACATGCTCTTAGCATATCTTTCAAGATTTGAAATTTGGATTGTCCTTTCTGATTGACCATTAGTCTATGGATGAACACCGATGTTTTGTCAGAAAGAAAGATGGGAGTATGAGAAAGTGTATAGACTACTGGGAGCTCAACAAGTTGACCATCATGAATTGATATCCGTTGCTCAGAATTGATGACCTGTTTGATCAATTGCAAGGCGTAACAACATTCTTCAAAATTTATATTAGATTTGGGTACCATCAACTCAAGATCAGAGAATATGACATCAAGAAAACATCTTTCAAGACCCATTATGGACACTACGAATTTCTAGTCATGCCATTTGGGTTAACTAATGCAACTGCAATGTTTATGGAGCTAATGAACAGAATATTCCATGATATGCTAGATAACTTTGTCCTCGTGTTCATTGATGACATCTTGATCTACTCGAAGAACAAAGAGGAATATGCTATACACTTAAGGTTGGCATTGCAGAGGTTGAAAGAGAAACAATTATATGCAAAATTCAGTAAATGTGAATTTTGGTTTCTCAAGTGCATTTTTTAGGGCATGTTGTCTCATAAAAGAGCATTGAGATAGGCCCTGGAAAGGTGAAGGTTGTATTGGGTTGGGAAGCACCCAAGAATGTGGGTGAGATCCGTAGTTTCCTGGGGCTAGTAGGATACTATAGAAGATTCATAGAAAATTTCTCATGCATTTCTGTCCCTATGACGCGACTGACACAGAAAGGAGTGAGACTTGACTGGTCTAAGGAATGTAAGGAAAGTTTCCAAGAACTGAAGTAGAGACTAGTGTCGGTTCTAGTGCTTACTATTCTAGAAGGAAATTCCAAATGGTAGTATGTAGTGATGCATCCAAGGTGGGCTTAGGCTGTGTGTTGATGCAAAATGGCAAAGTTGTAGCATATACATCTCGACAGCTGAAAGACTATAAAAAGAATTACCCCACACATGATTTAGAACTTGCAACAGTAACCTTTGCATTAAAGATTTGGTATCACTATTTGTATGGAGAAAAAGTGAGATTTACAGTAATCATAAAAATTTAAAGTACTTTTTCACCCAAAAGGAGCTGAACATGAGAGAGAAGATGGTTGGAGCTGATGAAGGATTATGACTGCACCATCCATTATAACCTTGAGAAAGCCAATGAAGTGGCTGATGCTTTGAATATAAAATCCTAGACATTGTCACTAGCAGTATTAACTATGAATGAGCAGTTGATTGAGGAAGCCAGGAGAATGAATTTGGAACTACTGATGAATGAAGTAACAGTAACACTGATTATATTAATGATACAACCTTCTTTTATAGAGAAAATTCAAGTTACCCAACTATCAGATGAAAGTGAAGATAGCAAATGATATAAAAGAAGGAAGATAAAAGGACTTGGACTTCAAGTTGACTAAAGATGGAGTCCTCAAGTTCGAAGATAGAATTTATGTACTAAAGGATGAAGAAATGAGGGAGATGATACTAAAGGAAGCACACAACTCACCCTAGTCAATTCATCTGGGTAGCACAAAAATATATAAGGACTTGAAGAAATTCTATTGGTGGAGTGGTATGAAAGCAGATGTAGCCACCTATATAGCCAAGTGCCTAAACTACCAGCAAATCATGGCTGAGAGACAGGACCATATGGTTTATTACAACCCCTACCAATACCAGAATGGAAATGGAAACATATAACCATTGATTATGTCATAGGACTATCTCGTACTCAAAAGGGGATTGATACAAACTGAGTAGTTGTGAACCGATTGACTAAAGTATCACACTTCATTCCTATGAAGATCACTTAATCCATGAAGAAGTTGGCTCAGCTATATGTTGACAATATTGCTAGATTGCACCGCATACCAGCTAGTATTGTCTTCGACCTTGATTCCAGATTTACCTCTAAATTTTGAAAGTGTTTACAGAAAGCAATGGGGACACAACTAAATTTCAGCACAACCTTCCATCCACAGATAGACGGGCAGTTAGAGAGAACCATATAGACTTTAGAAGATATGCTAGGGCCTATGTGTTAGCAGATTAAAGAAAGAACCAGAGAATCCAGTCTTGGCTCAACTCAAGAAGTCCCAAGCAAACATCTTAATTTGGGGATTGTTGATGGTATCCCCCACACACCATGAAGCAGTCTTGAAATCTCTCACTAATGTGCAAGTGTCGATCGAGATAAATCCGACATATCTGGTACATATAGTAAGGGCAACATATGTTGTACAATCCTTGATGTTTTCAGAATCAGAGCTTCCCAAAGGAGCCCAGCACAATCAAACTCTCCATATCACAGTAGAATGCCTTAACAAAGTGGTTCCCCAGGTTCTTGTTGACAAGGGGTTCGTTTTGAATGTACTACCATTGGGGTTGACAAAGAGTATTGGCATCAACCTAGAAGAAATGAGGCCAACCACCCAAACCATACGGGCATATGACAACACCAAGAGGAAGATCCTTGGCATTATTACCGTTATCGTAAAGATTGGCCCGGTGAAGTTTGATATTGATTTCCATGTCATTGATATACCGACAACCTTTAATATACTCTTGGGAAGGCCTTGGTTGCATCCTGCGAAGGCGGTGTCCTCTAGTCTCCATCAAAAAATGAAGTTCATTCATGAGAGAAAGGTGGTCACAGTAGCCGGAGATCCCAAAGTGGTTAACACTTTAGCCAACATTGAAAATGGAGAAGAACAAGAACAAGACCAAGAGGTCCAACTAAGTGGTTTTGAATTAGATACAACTTATGCAGTCATTGCCAAAGAAGGGCCAAAGGAGGAAGTCCCAACTAACTATATGAAGCCATCTGGAGTCCGCCAGTGACTCAGATGATGAAGAATGTGTAGTATTTTCCTAGCATGGGACTGGGAAAATATCATCAAGGAGTTCCAAAGCAGCCTAGTTTGGCGGTGAACAAAGGAAAGAATGGTGTTGGGTACACTCCTCCGACCACCAAGGGGCAGAAAGTGCTGAGGATGACTAGGAAGATCTCAATCTCTTACTACCCTAATCTCAATGGGTATTTTGTAAAAGAAGGAGAGGATTTTCCCTTTTGTGAAAATGTGGAGCCATGGTTTGATGAAACCACAACAAAGATGCAACTAGGATTTGAAGTGTTTTTTCAAGACGAGTTCAACTGGGTGACTCATGAAGTGGAATAACAGAAGATGTTAGTTAATGAAAGTGACCAAGATAGTTACAACACTGGGATAGTAGAAATTGCACTAATTGAGACTGGGTATTCCTCTGGTGATCCTACAACATTGATCCAATCAAAGAGGCACTAAGTCCTCGAGTTCTCCTGAAGAGAGAATGGGAGAAGAAGATAAGGATCACCTAGAGTCTGCAGCTTCCCATTGATTTGAAAGGCTTCATTTGCTCCCTCCTACGAGTGCCAAGAACCCGAGAGCTACATGAGCTTAAGCCTCGCTCTTTCAAAGGAAGAAGTGTGTATACAAAGCAAAGAAGAGCATAGAGAATGATGGTCTGTATGTACTATGCCCAAACCAATTACAACGGAAAGTCTCGTGAAGGTGGTCAAAGATGTGACCGAGGCACCGGGATGGCATCCCTCTACAGGCTGAAAAAGATAGACTTCATAAAAAAGGGATTGAGCAGTCTTCACCAATCTTCACCTCTCAGAAAGTTTGGCTTCCGAGAGCATGAGATTGACTAGTTGTCATTCATAAAGAAGGGGGCACCTATCTAGAAGGACCATTGCGCCATTGAAGAAGTAGTAGAAACTTTCTCAGAAGGAGAAGTAGGCCCTTTGCCACACCTCCTCATCCATCAAGCCATTGAACCGCTCCTGAACTGGACAAGCATTGGAGAAAACTTCAAGTTTGCTCATGTTATTGAGTCAACCAGCCTGAATACCCCTGGCAAAAGCATCAAGCCAGTTATCAAGTCCGCAGTCAAGTCTGTTGTTTATGCTTCTGTGTTGACCTCCCCTCTTAAGGAGAGTCTAAAGTCCATGTATGTTGAGTCAGTCACTCCTTCTCTCATGAATGAAATTTCTAATTTTGAGTATGACTTGCCTCCTTTTTCTGATGATGATCTTAATAAATACCAAGAATTAATAAAACAATGTAAACCAAAGAAAGCCCAACCCATCCATAAGGATACTTGGGTTATTAATCTAGGAGCCGACCAATGCCTTCGAGAGGTAAAAATTGGTACTACCCTTGATGACGAAGAAGTGGAACAAATGATTAGTCTTCTGAAAGAATTCTCCAAGGTATTTGCTTGGTTTTATGAGAATATGCCTGGTGTCGACCCCAACATTGTGCAACATTGATTGTCGACTTATTCTAGGGCAAAATCGGTAAAGCAAAAACTCTGAAGAATGCGGCTAGAATGGAGTGAAAAGATTAGAGAAGAAGTTGTAAAATAGTGGAATGCAGGGTTTTTACAAGTGGTGAAGTAACTCCAATGGTTGGCCAACATCATGCCCATACCAAAGAAAGATGGCAAGGTATGAATGTACGTGGACTTTCGAGATCTTAACAAAGGAAGCCCTAAAGATGATTTTCCATTACCTCACAATAATGTATTGGTGGAAAACATGGTAGGGCATGCTTTGTTATCATTCATGGATGGATTCTCAGGATACAACCAAATAAGCATGCACTCAGAGGATTGTGAGAAGACAACCTTCACCACTCCGTGGGGAACCTATTGTTACAAGGTGATGCCTTTTGGGCTAAAGAACACCGGGGAAACTTATCAGAGAGCAGCTATGACCATATTGCATGACATGATGAACAAAGATGTAGAAGTCTATGTGGACGACATGACAGTTAGTTAAAAGATCGGTAAGGGCATATTCCCACGCTAAGGCGTTTCTTTGAAAGAATTAAGAAGTATCTATTGAAGTTGAACCCTCAGAAGTGTGTATTTGGGACAACAACAAGAAAGTTGTTAGGTTTCTTGGTAAGTGAAAGAGGCATTGAAGTTGACCCTATCAAAATCAAGGCAATTCAGGAAATGCCCCCACCTCGGACGGAGAAGCAAATATGAGGATTTTTTGTCACACCCAATATATTAGCAGGTTCATAGCTCAGTTGACTGCAATCTGTGAACCAATTTTCAAGCGAAGAAGGATCAGCCCACGGAATGGAATGACCAATGTCAATAAGCTTTTGACAAAATCAAGGGATACCTCATGAACCCACTAGTATTGACACCGCCCGTGGAAGGAGAATCGCTTCTGTTGTATCTATCTGTAGGAGAATACTCCATGGGTTCTTTGCTAGCACAGAAGAAGACAAAAGAAGGGGTAGAGCATGCCATATATTATCTCAACAAGAAGTTCCTGGAGTATGAGATGCGGTACACATCTTTGAAAAGAACTTGTGCTGCACTGATTTGGGCAACGAAAAGGTTACGACACTGCATGGATTCTTATCCAGTGCACTTGATCTCAAGGATGGATCCCATCAAATATCTCTTTGAGAAACCAGCCTTAACTGGAAGGAGGGCCCATTGGTTGCTTTTGCTGTCAGAGTTTGACATCACCTATGGTACTCAGAAATCTATCAAGGGGCAGGCCATAGCTGATTATTTGGCTACCCATCCCACAGAAGATGGAAGATCCTTAGATGATGCCTTTCCCAATGAAGGAATCGTTGCAATGGAGGAGGAAGACACAGTTAATTAATGGCAGTTATTCCTTGATGGAGCGGCTAATCAAAAGCGGTGTCGTGCAAGAATATTCCTAGTCACTCCCGATGGCCTTTATTTGCCTTCATCATTCCACCTCGATTTCCCCTGTACCAACAACATTGTTGAGCATGAAGCTTGTGCTTTGGAACTAGAAACGACCCTGACCATTGGGGTTAAAAGGATCAAGGTGTATGGAGATTCATCCATTGTCATTTGTCAGACGCAGGGAAAGTGGAAAACTGGAGATGAAAAGCTAAAGCCATATTAAGAACATCTGGAAGAGGTAATTAAACACTTTGAGAAGATCTCATTCAAATACTTCTAGAGAGATAACAACAGGTTTGCTGATGCCCTTGCAACATTGGCTTCCATGATAGAATGCAACCCTATGGCTATGGTCCTGCCATTCTTGGTAGAATAAGGAAGCAGACCCATTTATCAGAATCCGGTGAATTCTCTCACTGTGGATGGTCGTCTTGGTTTGCTCACATAGTGGATTTCATCAGAGAAAGGAAGTATTTGGTTGAAGCGACTGATAGAGAAAAGAAGTTTCTGAGAAGATATGCTACCCAGTTTATTCTTCAAAAGGATCTGTTATACAAGAGTTCCTATGATGGAATGCAGTTTTTGTGTGTGGACGAGGAGAAAGCTACAACCATCATGGAGGAAATTCATCAAGGTCTTTGTGGACCCCACATGAATGCCAAGATGTTGTCCTAGAAGATCTTCAGGCTGGGATATTATTGTAACACAATGGAAGCAGATTGAATGGACTTTGCTAAGAGATTCCACAAATGTCAGATATTTGTTAATATCATACATATCCCGCCAACAGAGTTGCATTTGCTCAGTTCACCTTGGTTGTTCTTTACTTGGGGCATCAACATCATTGGAAAGGTGAACCCCAAAGCATCTAACGGTCACGAGTTCATCTTGGTAGCCATTGATTATTTCACCAAGTGGATAGAAGCTTAATCCTATATGGTCCTCACATCTGCTAAGGTGGCTAAATACATCAAAGAAAATATTATTTCCCAATATGGAGTACCTCAAGAATTGATATCAGATCAGGGATCCCATTTCTGGGGCAAGACCGACAAAATCTGCACAAAGTTCGGTATCAGAAGACATCACTCTACCACTTATAGGCCACAACCAATGGGGTAGTAGAAGCAGCCAACAAGAACTTCAAAGTCATCCTACAAAAAATAACGAAAACACACAAGGATTGGGCTGATAAGTTACCCATTGCCTTTACCGGACTTTTGTGCGATCCTCGACGTGGGCCACCCCTTTCTCTTTGGTATATGGAGTTGAGGCGGTTCTACCCGTGAAAATCTTGGTACCATCCCTTAGAGTGCTTCTTGATAGTCAGCTACCTGAAGGAGAGTGGGTGAAGGCCAGACATGATCAGCTCAACTTTCTTGACAAAAGGCACATGAAAGCCATGGATAATCTGAAGAAATATCAATTAAGAATGGCATAGGCCTTCAACAAGAACGTGAAGCCCCGTCACATCTAGGTGGGTGAACTTGTTCTTCGGGAACAAAGAGCCCCAATTCATGACCTAAGAGGAAAAATTAGGCTCAACTAGAGTGGCCCATTCATTATCAAAGAAATTCTACTAGACAAAGCTATGAAACTCATAGACTACAATGGCGAAGAAATACCCAGACTGGTCAACATGGATCAACTTAAGAAATATTATGTCTGAAAGGGCGAATAGCGTAAACTATGTCAGACCTAATTCCTTTCGAGGGATACGTAAGCAACTTGACATGTGCAAGTGCGGTCTCAACCATCAAAAGGCAATAAATTGGTTCCTTGATTAATAATCAAAGTATCTTAAAAGATCATCATATTTTGTGTCCCCCAAGAATTGCCATTTGGCATGAAAGGCCATTAGGTATCTGTCATCCACCCATTGGTCCGTCACTTTTTATCTAGGATTCTATCCCCCAAGAATCGCCATTTGGCATGCAAGGCCATCATGTATCTGTCATTCACCTATGACCTGTCCACCCTTATGCAGGATTCTATCACCTAAAAAGAAAATTGCCACCCGGCACCAGTTTATCAAGGCCAGTTTATTCTCTACCCTTGATCAATAAAAAAAAAAAGGAGCTTGATGCAACAGTGGTGAAGTCTAGTTTGAGTCATTAGCTAATGAGTAATGCTTTGATATATCATCATATCTCTTCGTTTGTGTTGGTTTCAGGAAAACTCATGGGCTCGTTGGATTAGACGTTGAGAAAATGGACTTTAGACATAAATAAGTGGGCACCAGGATTGCTGGAATCGATGAATGTGTCATTTCTTGGCCAGATTGGATGTGTGAAGCTACATCACCAATTACTCCGGCAGGTGCATCAACACTGGGATGCCAACCTGTATGTATTTCGATTTGGATTAGTAGAGATTTGCTCAACTCTCGAAGAATTCCAGGTTTGTATGTTATCTCCACTCAAAGGCAGTTTGCTCTAACCATCTTTGAAGAAAAATTACTAAGAGGAAATTCAGGACTTCTTCGGATGGAAAGAAGAGGAAGTGAAGCAATTTGTCAGGTATGGGAAGACCGACATTCTAAAGGTGACCCAGATCTTCATCCAATATCTACCAGTGGGAGGAATCCATCAACAGAGATCATAGGATGCTTATTTACTTTGCATGATAGCTCGTTATGTTCTTCGCACTCCTAGGTGTGGTGCACTGGCTGTTCTGATTGAGGTGGTAAAACAGTTGAAGAAGGGAGGTGGCATCATCCCTGCGGTGCTTGCAGAAGCATTCAAGGGATTCGATGACATAAGCCATAGCCACAGATTCATGCTAGATCATTATCAAGGGAGTCCTGCTATTTTTCAGGTTTGGCTCCTCGAAAAACTGAAGTTAACCAAACCATTAAAAGGAGGCCCACTCGGAGCTCTTTACTACCAGGAGAAGAGGGAAGTTCTGGAATTTGACCTCATCATTGATTGGGAGAAGTACCTGCAGGAAAGAACTGTGCAAGATATCGCATGGAGGGACCCAAGGAGGCCACAAGAAGATTTTTTTATGAAGACTCCTGGTTACAATTATGTCAGGTTGATGGGATTGATTCAGACATCCTTTTATTTGCTTATGTACATCAACCAATAATATGGACTCAAGGAGACGGACCCAGAAGAGTTAGTGAACTTTCATCCTCCTCAAGAATTGTCTCCCCATCTTATTACTCACCTATCCCACCTGTGGTAGGAATGTTGTTCCTCTTTTCATGTAATTCACTTGGAAATAGAATGAGGTCGTATTTGGATTTTTGTGTTATCCCAATTATCTAATTATGACTTGAGTTATGGAATTGATTGTGCCTAAGCATTGCAAGCAAACAAACAAAAAAAAAAAAAACAAAGAAAATTTTTCTTTGTACCAAAGATAAGTTTTCATTCATAAGATGTTGAAATAAAATAATGAACAAACAAGGGGAGGGAAAAAGAAAAAAGAAAAAATATATCCATGTGTTTGTGCTTTCAGTAAATGCAGGAACAAATCAAATAAGTCAAAAGCCATCATCTGAGCCATACTCTGAACCATCCTCATGAAGCGCCGTGGAATCCGCAGATGCTAGTCCAGCTTGCTCTAGCCTCTGGGTCAAGTCTTGAATTAGTGCGTCCTACCATGCGATCTCCTGATCCTTGGCAATTATCACCTCGTACAGGCCTTAGTACATCCTCCTAATCTCAGCATAGATCTCTGGGGACACCAGAGAAAGAGCATATTAGCCAGAGGAAATCAAGAGTTAATTGGAGGATGATCAGATACTTACATAATCATAAGGAATAGGCGGCCCAAGGGAAGCGTCTATATCTGTGTTCGGCTCCAGAAGATGAGGGAGACTAGGGTTGGCTACGTTGGGATAGGTCCAAGAAGGGAAGCCCCGAAAGGGGACGTTAGCGACCCTGAAAGACCCATCGGCACTGGTAGAGGGTCTTACTTGTGTAGGATCGGTAGCACTGACATGCGACCGAACAGCAGAAGGATCTACACGTCTCACTCTCCCCTGAAAGAACATCAGCCAAGACAAAAAAAAAAAAAAAGGAATTTGAAGGAAATACTCAAGAAAGGGCAACATACCACTAGACCATCAGGACCGAGAGGGGTGCACACTATCTCCTCCTCCAGGAAGGTTCCGTAGTCCCTATCCTAAACTAGAAAAGAGTCCTCCATACTCCGGCGGCCAAGTGCTCCATCTCGTCTGCTGGGATGATCTCTGGGCAATGCATGGTGGGTGGGGGAAGACTGAGAGAAGGGCATGGCTCGATATCTGACCACTGAGGTACTACTCTCTCTCCCAAATACCAGGCGTGACCCCACATTCCTCGAAAAAGGACTCGGTGGTCGGATAAGTGCCTAATCAAGGCTAATCTTTCAAGATCTGGAAATACGTGGTCATGGAAATATCTCCAAGTAACTTGCGATAAGATCGTTCAAAAGAGAATAAGCGGTGGTTCCCAGAGGATGGCATCGAGCCCTGAGCACCTGATTATCTCCCCACTTCATGGCTACAGGGAAGAAGAATGCCTCAAGGTCCCCAAATGCTCAAAGCACCATGGCCGTTTCAAGAAATTAAAATAAGAAAGTGCAATCCAGATGAATGAAAGGAAATGAGTACAAGAAGGGAAGTTACCTGAATAATGAAGCTTGCGCCTTGAGGCCTCTGTCTCCATAGGACAACAAGTCTAGGGACCGCAGGAGATATGCATAGGCAGCCGCGCCCCAGTCCCAAGAATCTATTGTATGAAGATCTCAAATGAAGTACATCAGATGAATATCCACTCCCCCTCGGAGGTCGCTGAAGAGGCACTGACCCATAGCAAACAACATGAAGGAACGGGCCACCTGTGATATGTTACTTGGGTTCTCCCTCAGGCCAACTTTCCACCATCGGGCACTGATCTCCCCTAGGCGAATGTGTGTCTGGTCGGCCGTAATGGTAATGCCGATAAAGTAGGAAAACTCCTAGACAGTCGGAGCCCTAGGTAGGGTCATGGATCTACCCCCAAATGGAATGCCTGTCAAAGCATAGAAGCACAAGGGCATGATGGTGATCTCTCCAGTAGGAAGATGGAAAGAATGAGTACTCGTCCACCATCGCTCCATCAGGGCTCCCACTAGTGCCGGGTTAAACTTCCGGGTCTCTACTAAAGCTAGCCGACCTAGGTATGATGCATCAACTGTCTACTTTATCTATGAGGAAGCATCTTATGCCATGACTGAACCATGTTCAGATGGCTATACGAGGCTAAGGTTGGTGGGTCCTTCCCCTCATGATAATGGAAATAAAAGAATGCAAGAAAAAAAAAAAAAAAAAAAAAAAAAGCAAAACAACATAAAAAGAAAGACAAAGCAAAAATAAAGGTAATCAAAATAATGAATACAATATAAAGACTTACCCAGGAACCCCATATGGAGCTGCGGATGTGATTCCGACTGTTGTGAAGGGTCTACCCAGAGTACCAGTCGGCCAAGCCCTCATTTACTTGACCCTATGCGGCCCTAAGTGGTCCTATTGCATTTACTTGACCCTATGCGGCCCAATCTCATTGACCTAGCTCCAAGTGGCCCAATTGCATTTACCCGGCCCCAGGCCACCCAACCTCGTTAACCCGGCCTCAGGTGGCCCAATTGCATTGACCCCGCCCCAAGTGGCCCAATTTCATTGACCCCGCCCCAAGTGGCCCAATTTTATTGATCGAGCCCTAGGTGGCCTAATTGCATTTACCAGGCCCCAAGTAGCCCGATTGCAATTACCTGGCCCCAGGTGGCCCAATCTCTTTGTATCGGCTTCGAGTGACTCGATCTCATAGACCAAATTCTTTGAACTGGCACATGTGAAGCTCAGTTAAGGAAAATCCAAGAATCAAAGGTTTTTACCTGTTACAAGATTGGAAGAGCAGCGAATTCCTCCCTTGTAACCTTCAGTCCCAGATAGTCCAGATTGATTTGAAAAACCCAACTTGGAGAACAAATTCCCTGAACTGGCACATGTGAAGCCCAGCTAAGGAAAAGTCAAGGATCAAAATACTAACATCTTTTACAAGATTGGAAGAGCAGCGAATTCCTTTCCTATAATTGGCTGCCTAAGTAAGTCCTAAAACTCTAAAGTAGTTGAGAGATATAATCAGTTGCATTTTTCAACTTTGTCATTAATGAACAAGATGATGACAGTAGATGCTTCGGGTGACAAAATGTGGTTGTTCTTTTCTTTGCCCTTCGGCCGTTGGCACAGGCCTTGGCCAAATCGGGGCATTCTGTAGACACCTAATTTTATCACCCTCCTCCGGCTATGATGAAATACAGATCTTGGATGTGACTTTTGACTTCTGATCAATAGAGATGATGCTTAACTAAGAAAACCCATAAATGTTCCCCATCTACCTAAAAACCCTGGAAACCCCACGTGGGAAGGAGGAGGGTCCAATTTTTACTTTTTATATACAAAGGAATCTAGTCAAGATGACCATACAGATAGATAGTACTTGAAAATACGATTATGAAGATATATGGTACGTCAAAATCAGACCGTCGGATTGCCCGTAATCTCCCTTGGAAAATCATATTTTTTTCACGTGCATGTCACTCACACCGACCAGCCAAGCCAGCCAGCCAACCAGACCAAACCTACCTGCCCGCGTGCCCTCGATGCATGACCTGCGCGCCCCCACCGCATGGCCTGCGCACCCCCCACTGCATGCTGCGTGTACCCCTACTGTATAACCTACATGCCCCTGCTGCCTGCCTACCGACATGCCCATCGTATGGCCTGCACACCCCCGTTGCATACTATGCATGCCCCTTCTACATGGCCGTGCGCACCTGCCTACTTGCCGCACGCACCTTGCTTGCACCATGCACATGGTGCCCTGCACAATTCAGCCTACCTCTCACATCATTATCTGCGCACCCATGCCAACCTCCCCGCACACCCTTATACCTAGCCTGTGCACAGCTACACACCATTACCTGCACACACTACGCACATTGCCCGCACACCCATTCCAACCTCCTTGCACATTCTTATGCCTAGTCTGTGCCCACCTACACACCATTACCTACACACACTGTGCACATTATCTGCATATCCCATATATTTTAACCCAACCTTGTGTGTCATCGTCAATGGCCGAGATTGGTGTTCCCTTGATCTTGTGGATGAAGAAATTCCCTCTTCACCCACTTAAGACCAATAAACCCTTCTTTTTACAAAGGATTTTCTCTCCAAGAACCCACTTTTTACCCATTGAACAAAATCCTTCCCCCACCCATTTTGGTCCGATGTCCTCTTTTACCCAGTGTATAAAAGCCCTATCCCCCCACTTTAGGCAAAAACCCTTCTTTCGTCTATTGGATAAAAATGTTCCCTCTTTCCCATTGGCCGGAAAAACCTATAAATAGCCCCCTCCTTTGGATTTAACACACTAAAATCCCACCTCACTCCCTTGTAGTGAAACTCTCCTCCCCTCCCCCTCTTGATTTTCTTCGTGTCTTCGGAGTGATCTTCGTCAAGATCTAAAATCTTGTTCAGATCTTTGAAGTCTTCTTCGGGACTTTGAAGATCTTCAATCCAAGTTCTTAGTTCGATCTAGTTTTTTGCCAAAAGTAGTATGTTCTTCAACCCCCTCCTTTAAGTGTTATTGAGTTTTACCCAAAGTAGAAAACCCCCCTTTGAGGTTATTTGGGTCTACGAAGAGATCTTTGTTAAGATCCGGAACATTGTTCAGATCTTCAAAGTGTTCTTCGGGACTTTAGAGATCTTCAGTCCATTTTTAGGTCAATCCATTTCTTTCCAAAAATAGTAGTTCCTAGCAAAAGCCCTGTCCGAGTGCCCCTAGAATCTTTCCAGCAATAGCCATTCCCAGCGAAAGCTTTATCGAAGTGCCACCTCAGCCTAGTCCTACCCTAGCCTATCCCTAACAAAAGCTCTACCGAAGTGCCACCTCAGCCTAGCCCTCCCATAGCCTATCCCCAGTGAAAGCTCTGTCAGAGTGCCACTTCATCCTAAGCCTAGAAATAACCTTCCTATTCAAAGCTCTGTCCAAGTCTAATCTGGAGATAGCCTTCCCTAGCTAGAGCTCTATCCGAATCCTAATCCAAAAGTAACCGTTCCTAAGCCGAAACCCTGTCTGCATACCATCACAATCAACATCTCTCAAGAAAGGAATTTTGAGGTCAAGACCATCTCCCCTGAGCCAGGGAAACACGAAAGACAATCTGAGCCGGTACTAATCAGG
Organism: Macadamia integrifolia; assembly: GCF_013358625.1. Classification (NCBI taxonomy): domain Eukaryota; kingdom Viridiplantae; phylum Streptophyta; class Magnoliopsida; order Proteales; family Proteaceae; genus Macadamia; species Macadamia integrifolia. The sequence goes on from NW_024870574.1 coordinate 312,307, forward strand.
GCCCACCCCTCTTGACCTAAAACAGGGGTCAAATTCAGGTATAATCTCTCTCCTCATTTAAGGATAATGTAGATATCTAACAGACCTTGTTTTGTTGTACATAGTAGTTTAAATTCAATCAATGTATATGTGTGTGATAACTTATCCATGCATGTGGAATAGTAATAATTGTGAAAAATGTTCGTTCTTAAGCATCTAGTAGGAAATCAATTGAACCGGGCAAATTGAGAGCCTAACACATTCCCAACTCTGTAACCTGACACTTACCCTAAATCTTTGGACCAGACCAACTTTCGGGCCCTTTTCTCTGGAATTGGACCCACCCTTGGGTCCTAGGCCCATAATCCTAGGTGGTGACTCCAAACCCTTTTGTATGATCCCGATCCCCATATTGGACCATCATCAAATCTCTGTCTCGAATGACAAACTTTATACTCTTACGAAATAGGCCTCCAAGTATCTTTGAGAGATGTTAGGACGGTGTGGGGCCCACAAATAAAGCACACATGACACGAACCCCTCCCCTCACATAAAAGAGAAAGAGAAAGAGAAAGAGAGAGGAAAGAGGTCGGGATGCAAGTCCTTTCCCCCCCGCAAGGGAAGAGAGACATCTCATCATCTCCGATCGCTACCCTCACAGCCACATAGGACATGGACCATGGTGCACGTTCACCCGCACCCGCACCCACACCCACACCCTTCAGGAGAGGCTCATGTCATCGATTCTTAGTTGTGGAGAGGAGCAGTATAGTGTGGACTTCATAGACATCTCTGTTAGGAGCTTGACTGACACACTAGGAGGCTTAAGCATGGAGAGTGGTACTGGTACTTGTATTCTTGGGGAGCCGTTGGATGCACCTTTAGCTATATATGGCACAAGGACAACCGGTTCAAACTATAGTCATTATAGTCAATTTGGGTAGTTTGGATACCCACAACCACAGGCCAGCTCTTACCCCTTTGCCACTGAGTATGGGGGTCAGTCACACGACTCACACCCCCAGATTGGGCCAGGTTTTGTGGCTAACATATTCGGGGCTCCAGAGCCTCAGCCCCAGCCATACATGGTGATTCCTGTCTGTCAAGCACCAGGCAGCAGATATGGATAGCGTTCCAGCTCATTTAGTTTTAGATATATTTACCCAAGGATTGGGTACCTCCAGTTTGTTGGTGATGATGTTTATAGGGCTGCTGTGGCTAACTTTGAGTATTACTTCCGTCAAACTATGACATGACCATCCTTTGTGATTCAATCAGAGCAAAACATACTTCGACTTCAGTAGCAACAACATAGAGGCTATAATGATATGGCACATCACTCATTTCAGTACTAGGAGTCTTGGTTTCTAGGATGGAGATGCAATGTCTGGTTGTTTACTATGTAAGTATATCTATGTTATGTACTTTGTGGCTTTATGTTACTTGCTATGTTGTTACTTGTTAGTTGTTACTTGTTATGTTACTTTGTTACTTGTTAGTTGTTACTTGAATGTATGTGATTCATCAATCAACAATAGGAATTAGAAATTATGGATTTTATTTATTCTAATGATTAAGTTGTGTTAAAATGGTGATTGTGGAAGGTTAATTGATGAATATATCATACTAGATGAAGCGTTCGAAGACTTTCCGCATACTTACATAGGGTACATTGTCAAAGTACCATTTTAAGTTTGCTGTTTGTAAATTTGATATTTCCATTATGTTTAGAATGGATAAAATGGGGTAAATACATAATTTCAGGGCCTACAAAGGCTATATTCCCACCAAGATCTACCAGTATGTCAACCACTCGAAAAATACAAGGTTTCGGCGAGATCTTGTCAAATCTCATTTTTTTGGGATAGCAAGAAGGTTGGCGAGATCGAGTTTTAAAACCTTGAACAATTGGCCACTAAGTTCTTGATTAAAAACCTTGGCAGCCTCAGCTTCTTCTTCAGTGTTGAGACTATCTAACAATCAATTGGGGTGCTTCTATCCCATTGCCGCTACATGACAGATCTACTTTACTGGGAAGGCATGGCTGACTGTAAGCCTGCTAATACCCCTGTGGCCACCACGTTCACAGCCTCTTCAGCAGGGGGTGCTCTATTCTCTGATCCCTCCAAGTACTGTTCTGTTGTTTGGACCCTCTAGTGCGTCACCTTTACACAGCCTAATGTAGGCTACTTCGTGAACTATGCCAGTCAGTTTATGCATGCTCCCTCAGAAGATCATTGATCTCTTGTCAAATGGATTCTGCGTTATCTCAAGTCCACACGAGATCATAGACTATTTATCTCCGAATCCAACTCTCTCCAATTATAGACTTTCTTGGATGCTGACTGGGCTAGTGATAGCGAGGATCGCAAGTCCACAGGTAGGTATGAAATTTAAATGGGTCCTAATCTCATATCATGAGCCTCCAAGAAGCAAAAAACTATTGTTTGTTCATCCACTGAATCTAAAAACAAGGTAGTGGCTATTGATTGTGCTGAACTTCACTTGGCTATGATCCTTATTTGGTGAGCTTGGAATTATTATACCAACCTTGCCCATTCTTTGGTGTGACAACATTGGCCCCACGTACCTCTTTGAAAATCCGGTCTTTCATGCTCACACTATGCATGTTGAGATCAACTTTCTTTTTGTTTGGGATAAAGTTGCTTCCAAGGAACTTTCAGGTTCAATTCATCTCTACTAATGATCAAATTGCCAACATTCTCACAAAGGCCCTTAGCACAGCATGATTCACCTTTCTACGGGATAAGCTACGGATTAGGGCTCTCTATTAGTAAGAGTCACAGTCTTACTCTACTTGAAGCTCTCCTCTTATCTTGTAGGAGTCCCATCTCTGCATCCCATTAGGAATCATATCTCCTTAGAGCTCCACAACCTACCAAGTCTTATCTTCTCATAAGTGTTTGTGTTTATTACCACAATTGTCACATGTGATAACAGACTCATATTATTACTCCTATTTGTCTCCTTGCTTGACAAAGTTTTCATCAATGTGGATTCCTATCTTAGTGTATATAGGTTGTAACAATTCCATTTTAAGACTAATGAACATAAATCCAATTCTAATACTAATATTAGGGACCAATAGGTCCCTAGCAAGGTAGCTAGCAGGCAACCCACAAGGGTAGTAGGTCACCTACAAGGGCAACCCACAAACCACCTATAGCCTTTGGTTGCAGGTTAAAGCACAATCACACTGGAATGTGCAAGGATCCTCGCATTCAGGCAACCTACACATGTGCAGGTAAACCGCAAGCAAGTAACCCTTGCACAAGCACAATCACATTAGAAAGTGCAGGGATCCCCGTATTTAGGCCACCTACGCATATGCGGGTAAACCCGTAAGCAAGCAGCCCACGCATGCGTAGGCCACTAGCCCTCTGGCGTGCAAAGCACCTGCAAGCACATGGGGGTTTGCAAGAGGCAGCCTACATCAAGGCAGGATGACAATGATGCACCTAGGTTGCTCCCTTAAGACACTTAAGCCCATGAGCATCCACGTGTAAGGAGACTTGCAGCCACAATAGACCATTTCCTCAGTGTGTCCTTATATACCAAAACCCTAAACCCTTGAAAAACAAGGGAATAAAGGAGGTTCATGGGAATATAGGGTGGCTGGATGTTGAAGATGAATGGCAGAAGATTTTTGGTCCTTTAGGGTTTTTTAACCCTAATGGGCCTTACACCTTATAATTACTCATTTTTTGGGCTTCTTTTTTTCCATAGCCCAGACCTGCCCTTCTTGAGCTATAATGGGTTAGGCCTATACAAGCAAGGCCAGTATTTGTAAACACTGTTTTTAAGCCAAGTGTTATAAAATTCTGTTTATGGGCATGTTATAATTATCTATTTATGGACTTTTCTCAACCAAAGTGTGAGACGTTGTCTACCCTTGGTTGGTAGGCCATGCTAGTGGGCCCCACCTTCATTATATTTTAAATAGGATTGAACATTAAAGAGTATATTTGTTACACCTGTGCCCTAATCCGGTCAAATTTGAACTGTTGTGACAGGCCTCGAATTGGAGATCGGAAGTACGATTGGGTTTTAGCTCGTAGCTGCGCATTGCCGAAGGGGTAGAGATGACCCCACATGTTTGTGCATTTCATGCCCATCTAACTGGTGGGGATTCATACCTTCCAATCCCAAACTGTAAGTGACCCAACTCCCCACACTTGATTTCTGGCACTCATCATAATTGTCGAAAAGCCTTGGGCATGTCCGACGGAAACCACCCATACAAGATCAACCATGGAACAGCAAGCAGTCTTGACCACCGGAAACAAGCCACCAAAAGCAGCTTGGGCATGAATCCGATGCCTATTTCCAGTGGGCGTTCCGATGCCCGTGGGTCCAGTCAGTCGCATCGTAAATGGTTTCGGATGATCCCAAATCATTCTCCACATCTTCCTCTTGATGTGAACACCTTGTGGACCTAAATGTGTGGGTCCTCGTGCCCCGAAACTCATTTTAACCTGATTGGTTAAAAAGTGGCTCAAACCAAACAGACCCTTAAGGTCAACTTAAGTTATAAGTTGGGAAATGAGGATTCATTTCCTCTTCATCCTAGCCCTCCCCTAGCCTATCCCCAGTGGAAGCTCTACCAGAGTGCCACCTCAGCCTAGCCCTCCCATAGCCTATCCTCAGCAGAAGCTCTGTCGAAGTGCCACCTCATCCTAGCCGAAGCTCTGTCCGAGTCTAAATCCGGAGATAGCCTTCCCTAGTCGAAGTTTTGTCCGAATCCTAATCCAAAAGTAACCATTCCTAAGCCACCCTCTCCGCATACCATCACAATCAACATCTCTCAAAAAATGAAGTTGGAGGTCAAGACCATCTTCCCCTGAGTCAGGAGAACACAAAAGACAGTCTGAGCTGGTACTAATCAGGGGCCCACCCCTCTTGACCCGAAACAGGGGTCAAATTCAGGTATAATCTCTCTCCTCATTTAAGCATAATGTAGATATCTAATAGACCTTGTTTTAATGTACTTCGTAGTTTAAATTCAATCAAAGTATATATGTGTGATAACTTAGCCATGTATGTGGAATAGTAATAATTGTGAAAAATGTTCATTCTTAAGCATCTAGTAGGAAGACCGGTTAAACCGGGCAGATTGGGTGCCCAACACCTTCCCAACTCTGTAACCTGACACTTACCCTAAATCTTTGGACCAAACCAACTTTCGGACCCTTTTTCTCTGGAATTGGGCCCACCCCTGGGTCCTAGGCCCATAATCCTAGGTGGCATCTCCAAACCCTTTTATATGATTCCGATCCCCATATTGGACCATTATCAAATCTTTACCTCGAATGACAAACTTTATACTCTTACGAAATAGGCCTCCACGTATCTCCGAGCCACGATACGACGGTGTGGGGCCTGTAAGTAAAGCATACACAATACGAACCCCTCCCCTCACATGAAAGAGAAAGAGAGAAGAAAGAGGTCGGGATGCAAGTCCTTTTCCCCCCAAGGGAAGAGACACATCTCATCATCTCCGGTCACTACCCTCACAGCCACATAGGATATGGACCATGGTGCACGTTCACTCGCACCCACACCCACACCCACACCCACACCCGCACCCACACCCACACCCACACCCATACCCTTCAGGAGAGGCTCACGACGTCGATTCTCAGCTAGTGGAGAGGAGCAGGATAGTGTGGACTTCATGGATATCTCTGTTAGGAGCTTGATTGACACAGTAGGAGGCTTAAGCATGGAGAGTGGTACTGGTGTTTGTACTCTTGGGGAGCCGTTGGATGCACCTTTAGCTATATATGGCATAGGGACAATCGGTTCAGACTATAGTCATTATAGTCAATTTGGGCAGTTTGGATACCCACAGCCACAGCCCAGCTCTTACCCCTCTGCCACTAAGTATGGAGGTCATTCACATGACTCACACCCCCAGATTGGGTCAGGTTTTGTGGATAGCATCTTCGGGGCTCCAGAGCCTCAGCCCCAGCCCCAGCCCCAGCCATGCATGGTGATTCCTATCTGTCAAGCACCAAGAAGCAGATATGGATAGTGTTCCACCTCATTTAGTTTTAGAGATATTTACCCAAGGATTGGGTACCTCCAGTTTGTTGGTGATGATATTTATAGGGCTATTGTGGCTAACTTTGAGTATTACTTCCGTCAAACTATGACATAACCACCCTTTGTGATTCAATCAGAGCAAAACATACTTCGACATCAGGAGCAACAACATAGAGGCTATGATGATATGGCACGTCACTCATTTCAGTACTAGGAGTCTTGGTTTCTAGGATGGAGATGCAATGTCTGGTTGTTTACTATGTAAGTATATCTATGTTATGTACTTTGTGGCTTTATGTTTACTTGCTATGTTGTTACTTGTTATGTTACTTTGTTACTTGTTAGTTGTTACTTGAATGTATGTGATTCATCAATCAACAATAGGAATTAGAAATTATGGCTTTTATTTATTCTAATGATTAAGTTGTGTCAAAATGGTGATTGTGGAAGGTGAATTGATGAATATATCATACTAGATGAAGTGTTCGAAGACTCGCCGCATACTTACATAGGGTACATTGTCAAAGTACCATTTTAAGTTTGTTGTTGCAAATTTGATGTTTCCATTATGTTTAAAATGGCTAAAATAGGGTAAATACATAATTTCAGGGCCTAGAAAGGCTATATGCCCACCGAGATCTACCAGCATGTCAACCACTCAAAAAATACAAGGTTTCTGCGAGATGGCTGGAGAGATTTAGTTTTAAAACCTTGAACAATTGGCCACTAACTTCTCGATTAAAGACCTTGGCCGCCTCAGCTTCTTCTTCAGCGTTGAGACTATCTAACAATCAAATGGGGTGCTTCTATCCCATTCTTGCTACATGACAAATCTACTTCAGCGGGAAGGCATGGCCGATTGTAAGCCTACTAATACCCCTATGGCCACCACGTTCACAACCTCTTTAGCAGGGGGTGCTCTATTCTCTGATCCCACCAAGTACAGTTCTGTTGTTGGGACCTGTGAACTGTGCTTGTTAGTTTATGCATGCTCCCTTAGAAGATCATTGGTCTCTTGTCAAATGGATTCTGCATTATCTCAAGCCCACATGGGATCATAGATTGTTTATCTCCGAATCCAACTCTCTCCAATTATAGACTTTCTCCGATGCTGACTGGGCTAGTGATAGCGAGGGTCGCAAGTCCACAGGTGGGTATGGAATTTAAATGGGTCTTAATCTCATATCATGAGCCTCCAAGAAGCAAAAAACTGTTGTTCGTTCATCCACTGAATCTGAATACAAGGCAGTGGCTGTTGACTATGCTGAACTCACTTGGCTATGATCTTTATTTGGTGAGCTTGGAATTATTATACTGACCTTGCCCATTCTTTGGTTTGACAACATTGGCCCCACGTACCTCTTTGAAAATCCGGTCTTTCATGCTCACACTATACATGTTGAGATCGACTTTCTTTTTGTTTGGGATAAAGTTGCTTCCAAGGAACCTTCAGGTTCAGTTCATCTCTACTAATGATCAAATTGCCGACATTCTCACAAAGGCCCTTAGCATAGCATGATTCACCTTTCTACAGGACAAGCTGCGAATTAGGGCTCTCTATTAGCAAGAGTCACAGTCTTACTCTACTTGAAGCTCTCCTCTTATCTTGTAGGAGTCCCATCTTTGCATCCCATTAGGAATCATATCTTCTTAGAGTTCCACAGCCTACCAAGTCTTATCTTCTCATAAGTGTTTGCGTTTATTACCACAATTGTCACATGTGATGATAGACTCATATTATTACTCCTATTTGTCTCCTTGCTTGACAAAGTTTTCATCAATGTGGATTCCTATCTTAGTGTATATAGGTTGTAACAATTCCATTTTAAGACTAATGAACATAAATCCAATTCCAATACTAATATTGGGGACCAACAGGTCCCTAGCAAGGTAGCTAGCAGGCAACCCACAAGGGTAGTAGGTTACCTATAAGGGCAACCCACAAACCACCTATAGCCTTTGGTTGCAGGTTAAAGCACAATCACACTGGAAAGTGCAAGGATCCTCGCATTCAGGCAACCTACACATGTGCAGGTAAAACCGCAAGCAAGTAGCCCTCGCACAAGCACAATCACATTGAAAAGTGCAGGGATCCCCGCATTTAGGCCACCTACGCATGTGCGGGTAAACCCGCAAGCAAGCATCCCGCGCATGCGTAGGCCACTAGCCCTCTGGCGCACAAAGCACCTGCAAGCACATGGGGGTTTGCAAGAGGCAGCCTACCTCAAGGCAGGATGACAACGATGTACCTAGGCTGCTCACTTAAGACACATAAGCCCATGAGCGTCCACGTGCAAGGAGAGTTGCAGCCACAATAGACCATTTCCTCAGTGGGTCCTTATATCCCAACACCCTAAACCCTTAAAAAAACCAAGGGAATAAAGGAGGTTTATGGGAATATAGGGTGGCTGGATGTTTACGATGAACGGCAGAAGATTTTTGGTCCTTTAGGGTTTTTTAAACCTACTGGGCCTTACTCCTTATAATTACTCATTTTTTGGGCTTCTTTTTTCCATAGCCCAGACCTGCCCTTCTTGAGCTCTAATGGGTTTGGCCTATACAAGCAAGCCCAGTATTTGTAAACACTGTTTTCAAGCCAAGTGTTATAAAATTCTGTTTATGGGGCCTGTTATAATTATCTATTTATGGACTTTTCTCAACCAAAGTGTGAGAAGTTGTCTACCCTTGGTTGGTGGGCCATGCCAGTGGGCCCCACCTACATTATATTTTAAATAGAATTGAACATTAAAGAGTATAATATTGGGGGTTTTCCTTTAAAGTCTTGGCCTTGGATGTTAATACCCCTATATCTGAGATGGAACATTTTTTGACTTACCCCAAATTATGTTTAAAAACTAACAACAAATATGTTCTAATGCTCAAGGAATTAGCCAAAGAGGCTATAACCAAAAGACAATCGTTTATAATGTGGATATGATGTATAAGGATTATTATGCTATGTAGTTCTTGTAATTTTCTTGTTAGGGGAAAGATAAAAAGCAATGGAATAAGTAAGAGTAACAGAGGAAGCATTTATAGTGGTTTGACAGGCTTGCAATCAAATCCTTTTATAAAGAGAGAGAGATTGATTTCTACCAATGACTCTCAGACAATTGAGTGTGTAAATCACCAAATGCTTGGAGAAACAGTGACTTATAATTAAGACCGAATCACATCAAAAACGCATTGTATACACCAAAAAATTAAGATAATGCAGAAACCCTAACTGCCTAACTAAGAATACCCTCCTTAAACAATTTCTTGGCCCTACTAACCAACCACTTCCAAACAGTTACTTTTCTTACTATAGCTACGTGCTGACTTATTGTATAAGTAGTGCCTTGTCCAAGCGCAAGCTTACGGTTACTTACACCAAAATATGCTAATACTGTACAACATGGCCATCAAAGAAGTACAAGAAGCACTTTCGTCTAAATTCTAGAAGTTATAAGTCGCTCTTTTTTTTTTTTTTTTTAATAGGTAACCCTCTCTTTTGCTCTTCAGACACTTATTCAATCCACTTCCAACCCAAGCTTGAGGCATGAAAAACTTAATTGTGGAGCTTTCCGTTATTTTTGTGACCAAACTAAGTCCTGAAAATTTACAAATTTCACCATGAGACTTCATAAAACAAACATAAAAATGTCCAATTTAGAATCAGACAATGGATTAAAAATACATACATTGTTGAAGTGACGAAGGAGTTATCCTTAAGAGTATATTGGAGGTGGTGGGGAAGTGTAGAGGTATGTGGGAGGTGGTGGAGGTGAATTGTAGTAGTAAGGTGGGGGAGAAGACTGTGAAGGAGGAGGTGGAGAAGGTGATGGTGGGGGTGGGGACTTGTAGTAGTAGGGTGGAGGAGGAGATAGTGATGGTGGGGGTGGGGACTTGTAGAAATAGGGAGCTGGTGGTGAGGGTGATGGAGGGGGAGGAGACTTGTAGTAGTAAGGGGGTGGGGGAGATGGTGAGGGTGGTGGTGGAGACTTATAGTAGTATGGAAGAGGGGGAAGGGGTGATGGTGGAGGTGGAGACTTGCAGTAGTAGGGTGGAGGCGGAGATGGTGAGGGTGGTGGGGGAGATTTATAATAGTATGGGGGTGGGGGAGATAGTGAGGGTGGTGGCGGGGACTTGTAATAGTATGGAGGTGGGGGAGACGATGATGGTGGTGGCGGGGACTTGTAGTAGTAGGGTTGAGGGGTTAGAGATGGTGGTGGTGGGGATTTGTAATAGTATGGTGGGGGAGGAGATGGAGATGGTGGAGGCGGTGACTTGTAGTAGTATGGAGGTGGGGGAGATGGTGATGTTGGTGGTGGGGATCTATAGTAGTAGGGTGGAGGAGGGGTTGGAGATGGCGGTGGTGGTGATTTGTAATAGTACGGTGGTAGTGGAAACTTCAAGGGTGGTGGTGGGGATTTGTAATAGTATGGTGGGGGAGGAGATGGAGAGGGTGGTGGCGATGATTTGTAGTAGTATGGAGGTGGAGGAGATGGTGATGGTGGCGGTGGGGATTTGTAGAAGTAGGGTGGAGGAGGGATTGGAGATGGTGGTGGTGGGGCCTTCAAAGGTGGTGGTGGGGATTTATAATAGTATGGTGGGGGAGGAGATGGAGATGGTGGAGGTGGTGACTTGTAGTAGTATGGAGGTGGGGGAGATTGTGATGGTGGCGGTGGCGGTGGTAGTGGGGATTTGTGGTAGTAGGCTGGAGGAGGGGTTGGAGATGGCAATGGTGGTGATTTGTAATAGTAAGGTGGCGGTGGAGATTTCAAGGGTGGTGGTGGGGATTTGTAATAGTATGGTGGGGGAAGAGATGGGGATGGTGGTGGTGGTGACTTGTAGTAGTATGGAGGTGAGGGAGATGGTGATGGTGGTGGTGGGGATTTGTAGTAGTAGGGTGGAGGTGGGACTGGAGATGGTGGTGGTGGAGATTTGTAATAGTATGGTGGGGGAGGAGATGGGGATAGTGGTGGCGGTGACTTGTAGTAGTATGGATGTGGGGGAGATGGTGATGGTGGCGGTGAGGATTTGTAGTAGTAGGGTGGAGGAGGGACTGGATATGGCAGTGGTGGAGATTTCAAGGGTGGTGGTGGGGATTTGTAATAGTATGGTGGGGGAGGAGATGGAGATGGTGGTGGCGGTGACTTGTAGTTATATGGAGGTGGGGTAAATGGTGATGGTGATGGTGGAGATTTTAAGGGTGGTGGTGGGGATTTGTAATAGTAAGGTGGGGGAGGAGATGAAGATGGTGGAGGTGGGGATTTGTAGAAGTAAGGTGGAGGAGGGGTTGGAGATGGCGGTGGTGGTGATTTGTAGTAGTAAGGTGTTGGAGGAGACTTCAAGGGTGGTGGTGGGGATTTGTAATAGTATGGTGGGGGAGGAGATGGGGATGGTGGTGGTGGTGACTTGTAGTAATATGTTGGTGGTGGTGATGATGAGGGTGGTGGTGGTGATTTGTAGTAGTATGGAGGTGAAGTAAATGGGGAATGTGGTGGGGGTGACTTAGAGTAGTATGGACTTGGTGATTTTGGTGGTGGAGGTGGTGATTTGTAATAGTAAGGTGAGGGAGGATATGGTGATGGTGGAGGTGGGGATTTGTAAACATATGTTGGTGTAGGTGGTGGTGTAGGTGGTGGTGACTTGTAGAAGGAAGGAGAATGATGAGGCTTGTGGCATTCCTTGTAGGGAATTCTGGGAGCATAAGCAAAGGGCTTGGCCTCAAGCACAACCTCATAGTGAGTGTTGGACTTCAGCTCGAGTTTGGCCCCTGTGGTGCCATTGTTCAGTTTAGTAGGAAATTTGCAGGAAGAATTCTTTGGGCCCTTGTAGAGCCTGGCCTTGCATGCCTCGGCTCCATATTTCTCATAATCAAAACCAGATGGGATTGTGATGCTGTATTTCCCGTTGATCTTAGTCTTCCCATACGCTGTGATGTTCTTCCCACCAACTTTGCATGTCACCTTCACAAGAGCACCTACTCCATCACACATACATTATCATTAGAACAAGACATTCAAAAATTTTAAAAAAGTGAAACATGTCAGAGATGCATGTTCTCACAGGTCAAAATGATTCACAACTAACTCTGACTAATTATTATTATTAATTGTTAAAAAAAAAAAAAAAAAAAAAAAAAGAAAAAGAAAAACCACTTTAGAACCACTCGGACACATAACTATTTAATTATTAATTTATCTTTACCAAAAAGCTACTTAATTATTAATTTATGAAGTTTAATATAAAAAAGTTACTGCATATTGTTTGGTTATTGATCAAGCCGGGTGGAAAACTTAGGACGTGTTCGGTTCCATTTTTCTATCGGATTACTTTCTATGGAGTCGTGTTTCTAATTAAAAAAATGTGTTTGGTTGCCATTAAAGAAAAATCAAATCAGACTCATGATGTTTTTTGGAATCACCGTTCCCACAAAATATTGACTCAATTGGATCAACCTAAATAGGTAAATCCATGATCAAGTCACCTAATTCTAGGGTGTATATAAAAACCCCTGACTCACCCAGAATTATCTTTATTGGGATTTCATTTTCCACTCCTTCCCTTTTATAGAAGATACCGTTTTAGCCAATCTTTTTAAAATAAATAAATAAATAAAAGAAGACAAGGATACTATATATGGATTTTGCACTGTAAGGGACGGCAATATTATGAGAGCTTAATGGAAATAAATGAAATATTATTTATGTGATTTTTGAACAATTTAAAAAAAAAAAAATTTGAATAAAACAGAAACATTAATCTCCACAATAGACATGAAAATTTCTTTAGAACAACGAAAAAAATGTCAAAAAAATATGGATTCATCTAACTTTAATTCTTAGATAGATAGATTTATTTATTTTTTTTAAATAAAATCTACATGGCCATTCTTTTTTGCATCAAGAAGGTCAATAGATCCAACAACTCAATCCAGATTAGGAAAATGATTTTTTGAATACATATCACCAAGGCATGGTGTCATAAAATAAAATATTATGAAAATGATTGAGGGTTTCCTACTCTGCCAACAGGGGAAGAAAATTATACACTGCCACTAATTATTGGTATGAAAAAAGTATCAATCTATGAGGATCTCACATTTTCAAAATATATTAATAATAAGATACATATGTGGGGCCCACACTTTGTGAGAAAACATTAAAAAAAAAAAAAAAAAAAAAAAAAAAAAAATGCCTCAAGATCTTAGAATTCTGCCCTCACAGCATGCAACTCATCCAGTAAAGTAAACTTGAAGAAATTTTTTATTTTTAATATCAATTCCATAAAGAATTTCAAAATTTATTGTACCAATTCCCGAAAGACTATTGGTCTATTTCATCCGTGATTATATGCGTAAGGAATCTTACCAATGAGATGTTTCTTCTCGTGAGACTTTGATGGGTGCTCCCAGTTGTAACATCTGTAGCAGTAGACTTTCCCGACAACTTTAACAACTGGAGCCGATGGCGGTGGCGGAGGTGATGGGGAAGGTGGTGGTGGTGGTGGTGACTTGTACACATATGGAGGTGGTGGAGATGGAGAAGGTGGTGGGGGTGACTTGTACACATACGGTGGGGGCGGTGAATATGACGGCGGTGGTGGTGATTTGTACTCATAGGGTGGTGGTGGTGAATGGGTAGGAGGTGGTGGTGACTTGTAGACATATGGAGGTGGTGCAGATGGAGAAGGTGGTGGGGTTGACTTGTACACATAGGGTGGCGGAGGTGAAGGTGACGGAGGTGGTGGTGATTTGTACTCGTAGGGTGGTGGAGGTGAATGTGTAGGAGGTGGTGGTGACTTGTAGACATATGGAGGTGGCGGAGATGGAGAAGGTGGTGGGGGTAACTTGTACACATAGGGTGGCGGCGGTGGTGGTGATTTGTACTCATAGGGTGGTGGTGGTGACTTGTAAACATAGGGTGGCGGCGGTGAAGGGGACGGTGGTGGTGACTTGTACACATATGGAGGTGGTGGGGGTGAGTTGTAAATATATGGTGGTGAAGGCGATGGTGAAGGAGATGGTGGTGATTTGTATTCATATGGAGGTGGGGGCGATGGAGATGGTGGTGGTGGTGATCTGTATACATAAGGGGGTGGTGGGGGTGAGCTGTATATGTACGGATCACCGGAAACTGAGGCTACATTGCTAGATACAAGTATAAATGTGAAGACCACTAGAAAATGTGGCCAATGACGACCCCTTCCGGGGTCGCAGCGGGGAATTCTCATCAGAATTTCTGGCTCCCAGTAGAGACTTAGCTTTCAGGTAGAAGGAAAGAAGCACAGAAAAGGTTTCTGTTAGTGACTCTGGCTCTTAAGGACTCAAAGTATTTATAAAGGTTAAAATGATTAAGAGAAGAGATATAATTAAATGGTTAACAAAAATAGTATATGTTGAAATTGGAACAGCTGTATTTATTTCTCTTTTAATTAATATATTGATTTAATAATAGGACCCATGCAGTTTGGAACTTTGGATTCCCTGCCCGTTGTGATGAGTAGTCGCCTTTCACCTACAACATTATATCTAAATTCCTTTGCATATAGCAAATCTATAGTGTTATATATAGCCTACTTTCTCTACTGTCATTCACCGGTTGCTACCTAGCTACCAACTTCTTATTTTGGACTGAATAGAAAAGTAGACCCATTGATCATATGGAAAGATTTTCTTCACCACCACATGTTTTAAGGATAAAAATTATCTGTTTTTCTTAATCCGTGTTTTGCTCTATTTTACTACCTGCAGAAGAAAACACGTGTCCTCCTTTAAACCAAACGGTTGAGATCTCTGTTAGTTAAAACGGGAACGGCAAAAAAACATTGTTCGGTACGGGCATGTTTTAAACGGATCAAAACGTGAACGGGACGGTCAAAAATACGGTCAAATACGGTAAAAAAGGGAAAAAATAAAAAACGGACGATACGTGTTTTAAACGTTTATATTTAAATAATACGGTGTCAAAAAAAACGGCAATATATAGACATAAATTGGCATAATAATTCTCTAAATACCTAGATAACAATAAAAAAAAATAGCCCCGTTTTAAACGTTTCTATTTTTCAAAATCCGTTTTTTTACTGTCAAAAAAACGGGACGGCGTTTAAAACGGCAAAAAAACTTTCAATAGCCCCGTTCCCGTTTTTTTACCGAATTTCTGTGAAAAATTCGGCAAACGGCATTTAAAACGTCAAAAAAACGGCGTCCCGTTTTTTTGACGTTTTAAACGGCGTCCCGTTTTAAACGCGTTTTAAACGCGAATTAACTAACTAGGGTTGAGATTACTTTTGTTTGAAAAGGTAACTAAATCTGATTTACAAGAATAGATGACTCGAACCAACCATTTGAACCGATTCTGACCAAACAACTCACACAGTTTTTTAATTTCAAATCCCTAAAACCATTTCCCTCTCTCACCCCTCTAGCTGCATCTCCGTTCGGGAAGTTCGCGGATGAGATTCTCTCTCAACCACCTCTCTCACTGCATCTCTCACACCGCTTTCTACTGTCAATGAGGGAAAGACCCTAGCGGTCCCTTAAAAAAAGCATTTCCCTCGCACGATTCTCTCTCTCTCACCCCTCTCGCTGCATCTCTGCTCAGGAAGTTCGCGGGTTGCGATTCTCTCTCTCACCCCTCTCACTGCATCTCTCACACCGCTCTCTGCTGCCGTGGAGGGAAAGACCCTAGCGGTTTGCTCTGATCACGAAGGTCTCGCCCTGCTCCGCGAAGGTCTCTCTGCGGCTGGAAAGTTAGGTTTCTCTGCGACTAGAAGGTTAGGTCTCTCTCGGTCTTTCTCTGTTCACGATGGTGTATGTTTCTAAGCTGAAGGTCGCGGGTCTTTGTCGCGAAGTTCTCGGGTTGCATCTCCTTTTTGATGATTGCCAATACATCCAGGATTCTAAGCATTTTTATTGATGGATTAGCCTCTAATGTACTAACAATTATTTTTTTTTGTTGGTAAGGAGTCTTAAGCTCAAAATGGTAGAGCATCTGGGTTAATGCCCAGGTTATGGTGGTTCGAATCCACCAAGACTTTGAGCAAAACACTTTTGAAACACTGTTAATGTTTTTTTGTGTTTTTGATGAATGTAGGTGTGGTGTTATTTTTTTGTGTTGTAATTGTATGCTTTCTGAAGAATTGAGACTTTTAATCTGGGTTTCAGAGCTCAAGGTTTCTGAGTTAAAGTTTATATGTGTAATGTAGCAGCAGAGACGAGGCAAAACCAACCCTTCTGAGTTTTACATATTCTTCCTCATCTGGGTTCACAATCCCTTACTCAAAACTGCCTCTGATGGTGAAATCAATGGCCTCTGGTTTATATCAAATTAGGATCTGTCAAGGGGATGTGGTTTCAATTCTATTAGCCAGCAACATTTACTTTCCTATTATATACTTGGGTAACTTGTCCATTGGTGCCATTGCCACTGCCATTAATCCTCTCAATGGTCTCCCTGAGATACAAAAGCAATTGAACCAATGCTTAAGAAGAAATGGTAAGCAGCAAAATGGGAGATGCTACTACAGTAACTCTTTTGATGGGTGTGGGGGTCTCAAGGAAATGAAGAAAGGGTTGGAAACTCTGTTTTGTCTACTGGTCAGGGTAAGTAAGAACCTGTTGATTGGGTATTTATTCTGTGTTTTGAGTTTTATGGGTTTGTTAATTATATTTGTTCATTAAGTTCTAACCCTTGAACACAGGTAACAAAAACTTGAAGAGAATCAAGTATGGATCTCATAGATTTTTAAGTTCCTGGTTTCAATGAAGTGGGTTTCTGTGATAATCTTGTTATTTTGGAGCTTGGACTAATAATTGAGTGGAAAATGTGGTGACAAGGAACAGGTGAACAGAAGAGGAGTTGCAAGGATGGATGGATAGGGCTTGCAGATAATGCAAGAGCAAGGGTTAACACACATTAAACTATGGAGGAACTACTGGCAGATATGGTTTACAATCTGATGGTTGCCTTATGTGACTTGACTTTTACAGGTAAAGTCAGCTGGCAGATATGGCTTACAATCTGGTAATTCCCACGACATGGAATTTTGTCATATAGCAATGTGTTTGTGAATTGCTTTTTATTATTGGGTATCTTATAGGCATCTCTGATGCTGCCGGCAGAAATAGGAAGGGGAAACAATGCTGATTGGTTCCTTGTTTTAGGCCAGTTTTGTGCAACCTGTAACTCTTTATTTATTTCTCATCTCTGCTCATCTGTCCTCAAATTCCCTACCAATGAACTTTTTGTTCCAGTTATGATTACATACCCATTTCATTTCCTACTAGTGACTCTACACTTTCAGTTGAATGATTTCATAGCCATTTCATTACCTTGCTGTGATCTGGCCGCAAGCTATATTCAGTCCAATTACACCCTGCTATATGTAACTCTCATTTCCCATTTCATATTCAGTCCAATTACATACCCATTTCATTTCCTACTAGTGACCCTGTGTTTGGCCATTAAATTTTCTATTTCGTAAAGGAGAATTTAATAGATCGTTTTTCCTGGAGTTCAAAGAAAATATTTCACATATCAACATAAAAATATTTTACTGATTCCATCAGAATTCCGGATATTCTAAGTCCTGACAGAGGCATCTATTGAGCTACAAGCCTACAACATTACATTTGCAGAGGAGCAACTTCCTTATCCACTTTGTCACTATAGTAGGTTCCTCTAAATATTTTCAGGCTGGAAGAGCTCTTCCTTTTTCCCTTTCTTGATTGCATTATGGAACCCAGTAATCTGAGAATTTCAGGGAGGTTTTGTTATATAAGAAATGATAAAGAAGCTTTTCTGGCCTGAATGGACCAATAGGAAGGACTTTGTCTATTATCTCAGGCCCATTCATATGATTTATCTCTAAGTACATTATTACTGGGAAAAAAAATACAAAAACAAAGATTTCTTCAATCCATGTGTGCTAACACTTACTCAGTCCAGCATTGCATTCCATTAATTTTTTTGTTCCTTTCTACTTTATAATTCTCACTGAATTGTAAAAAATTTATTCTCTCTTTTAAGGTTTATTTGCTGCAATACATCTTGCTGAAAGGATAATTGATCGTCACAAAATGTGAATATGTGATGCTTCTTGAACAGATATTAAATAAATCCCTCAGAATTCCTGCAATATCATTGATCCATATTGCTGTTCTGTATGAATCACATTCAAACTGAGAGGCACTTGTTATCTTGCAATTTAAAAAAAAAAAAATTTTGTTGTCTTTTCACTTGCGAGTTACAATTTTCTATGAAATGCCGATTTGCTGCTTTGATCTTTAGATGGTCCTATATTAACCCATTTTGAGCGTAAATAAATGAATCCATATGATCTTCAGCTTTTGCCTGTTTGTTCTGATCACATCATTGAACCGAGAAAGAGAGCATTTCCTAACCATTGAGAAGTAGCAAAGGTTGTCACAGGGGAATGAATGATATAGGGAAATGAGTGATAGATTGGTTGATGTAGGTAACAAGCAAAGGACGGCCATTATTTTCATCAATTAAATCTTTGTAGAATTCTCAGATCTGAGAGCCTATTCAAATGTTTTCATATTAATGCAGTACAATCCAGGTAGAAATAACATACATTTTAAAATGAAGTTCACTCAAAATAGGGACTCTCTCCTGGTTTGTGGAACCCAGTAATCTGAGTGGCTTGAAATCAATTTGTTTTTATGTAGAAATTCGGAGAGCAAGAGACCAGAGAATTTTGTTCCCTTCCACATGTCAAATGAGGTTCTGTACAGTGTATCTTGTAACAAATGAACACTTATCGCACTCTTTGGCTGCTACTTACGTGCTATCCCATATATGTGGGGTCTTATATGAAGGAAAGTAGGCACAGAGGCCATTTTAATGTTAACATCTGAATGCCCAGCTTCTGAAATGTGCTTTCTTGTTTGCCTGGTTAGATGACACCCATCAAAAACTATCTGCTGCAAAGGATCCAAAATATTCTGGAGAAATTTCAGAGCTGTTCGATCTGAACCATGAAAAGCATCAAGGGTTTGTCAACATGAAGAAGAAAACATCCTCAGTTATGACATCTCAATAAAGTAAAGTACCTTGTGCAGCCACATGCTCCATAAAAATGTAAAGACCACCTGGTTTCAGGACCCTCTTCACCTCTGATTATGATAGTGCAAGTGAACATTAGAAGAGTAATGATTATAATGGGCTCCTTATGAGCCAAGCATTAGGCTTGGGCAGCTAAGCGAAAAGGCCTTCTTGGCAAGGTTTAGAACCCAGAGTCGGACTCAAGACTGACCTCCACCAATTCCGGCTTGTCAAGTATAAACTTTTCAACATCAGAAACTTGCTGTCTCAAGCTGATTTGGAACTCAGACCCTCAATGAGTATGAGACTCCAGAATCAGGTGGAATGAGACATCAGAAAGTTTTTGTTACCTGTGTTCAAGGGTTAGAACTTATGAACATATATAATAAACGATCCCATATAACTCAAGAACTACATTACTTGTTCATATCTGGAAACATACCTTGCGAGGAAGAGAGACCTTTGTGAGTAGAGAGAGACCGCGAAAGAGAGGAGAAACCCTCTCCTTCATTTGCAGAGAGAGGGTTGTGAGAGAGCTACAATAAGAAGGGTGAGAGAGAGACTCGTTCATAGAGAGAGTGGAGTGAGAGAGATGCACTGAGAGGGGTGAGAGAGAATCGTGAGCAGAGACCGCTTCCTGTAAGAGAGATGCAACAAGGGGTGAGAGAGAGAGAATCGTGGGAGGGAAAATGGCAAATTTCTACGAACAGGGATTTCGAAATTCAAATCTCCTTTTAGGGCTTTGAAATAAAAAAATTGTCTGAGTTGTTTGGTCAAAACCAGTTCAAATGGTTGGTTCAAGTCATCCATTCTTTTAAACCTGATTTAGTTACCCTTTCAAGCAAAAGTAATCTCAGCCGTTAGTTTAAAGGAAGACACGTGTCCTCTTCTGCATGTAACAAAACACAGATTAAGAAAAAGAGACAAAAAGATGTTGTCTGGTTCGATCTCTTCAGGTTTTTGATTGATAGGAAATCGCTTCTCAGACGAAAATTTGCCACTCCCTTCTCTGCAAGGAACCCTCACCCCAAAGTCCCTACCCTGAATTTATTTGAACAAATTTTTTTTTATTATTTTAATTATTCATAGTTTTCTATAAATTTCTTATGCTTGTATGTATCTAACGGTGAAATTTGAACAGTTTCCTCTACCCACCCCCCCAGATCAAAATCCTCTATTTTTTCCATCCATGTTTTTCCTTGTTTTGCTACCTACAGAAGCGACACGTGGACAATAAGGAGACCAACGGTCAAGATTGGGTGAGGATTATTACATCCGGTGCGTTGGTTTTAAAATTGTCCACGTGTCGCGTTCTGCAGGTAGCAAAACAAGGAAAAACAGAGGATTATTTCCCCCCCCCCCTAACAAGGACACAAGGCCGAACAAGGTTATCCTCATGAGAGGGAATGCCGCCGCTGACAATTAGTCATAAAATTAATATATAAACAAAAAATGTTTTCTTGGGTTATTAAAAAAAAGGCTCTAATTAAATAGAGGGAAGGTTTAAGTCGAGGAGGATAGATTCAAACAGAAGGCAATAAAAGGCTGGAACCATTTTAAACATTCACTTTATGCTTTTGGACCACTTATTGTTTAACCTCATCATGGTTTTCAAATATCTGGTTTTGATTTGCTGCCATAAAAGATGGCAATGTATGTTCGATATCATGTTCCAAACATACTTTTTGAATAGATGGTCAGCTGCTGATATCTCTCTTAGTCTTGTCTATGCATTAGTAGTAGTTAGGGTAAGCTCCTAACCCAACTGAAAACTAGCCGGCCCACTATCATGACAAAGGATTTCGTTGGCATGCATTTAATTTCCACTGGATCAGTGAATGGATTAGGTTTTAGCTCTTTATTTTTTCTTGTCCAAATCCATAATTTCATCCCAAATCAACAACTAAATCAGCATCTTTGATTCATCTGCATTTTGGTTGGATTATTATGTTGAGTTGGGTTCAAATAATAGTTTGTAA
The DNA here is from genome assembly GCF_013358625.1 of Macadamia integrifolia. Taxonomy (NCBI): domain Eukaryota; kingdom Viridiplantae; phylum Streptophyta; class Magnoliopsida; order Proteales; family Proteaceae; genus Macadamia; species Macadamia integrifolia. The sequence continues at coordinate 333,389 of NW_024870574.1, forward strand.
ATACAGTGCCACATCTTGGGGATTGCCACTATTAAGAAAACACCCTCTATATTATTGACAATTAGAACCAGATCACCATACCGTTAATCTCTCTTAGGGAATATGCCTTAATGCTGACATTAGCTTGCTTTTTTTTTTTTTTTTTTTTTTTTTTTTTTTAAAGAAAACGAAAATACCCTCATGAAAACTAAACTACAAAGTTTATGAAGATTGAGTAATAATATCCCAAATTTAATACAACAAAACAATGTCAAAGATGATACAACGGAACTACAGGGGAGGAAAAAAAAAAAACAAAGTCAAAGATGATACATCCAAACTAGGGGGCCGTAGGTAGTGCTTCACTTTTTGCTGATGATGCGATGAGGAGATCGCGATTCCGATTTTAATTACTAGTAGATTTCTTGATTAGTTTTGCTCCCTAGTTTCCTCTCCTGCTGATGCAATGCAGAAGGTGAGAGGTGAAGCTAGGTTTTGAGATTGTTATTTGTGTCTGGAGTGGTCAGTTTGTAAATTCTCTAATTTTTTCTTTTAATATATATGATCTTTTAAAAAAAAAAAAAAAATCCAAACTTGGGTGAGAGCAATGAGGCGAAGGTTCCAAGAGAGGGAAAGAGGCCTAAGTCCTATTTGAGTAAGGGCAAACAACACAATTATGAAGGATTTTATTCTGAATCTCGTATGTAATAATATCCCAAAGTTTTTTCAATAGTGCACCATGCTGCTGTCCATCTCTTTATATTTATTCCTTTTTCCCACCAAATGTGATGGATTACTGTAGACAAAGCCAACTTACCTAGACTATTACAAGATGATTTTTCATTGAAGGTTTTCTGAACCCACTTCCACTCTCTGCCACAAGGGAGGATTGCTCTAGGTACTGGCCAATGCTTTCTAGGGATACCTTTTCCAAACAGAATTGATAAAAGGATATGAAAAGAATAGATGATCGATCAACATTTTCAATGGAATTCCAACAAATGCAACAATTGGAGATAGAAATATTTTAATAGAGGCAACAATTGAATAATTTATAATCTTATTTTTCAATTAACATACTTAATCATAATCATAGAGCAATGTTTCACACGGTATTTTCCCCCATCATGGATTTATAACTTAAAACTCAAATTGTTTGTATGAGTGCATAGATGTTACCATTAATCTTCAACCCGACCCACCCATTGACATCAAATAATGGAGAAAGCTTTCCTTAACCGCGCGGTGAGATTCAACGCATGATCCTAGGGTCCAAATCCCCCCTACCTCCCTCGAATTCCCATTCACCGTGGGTGCAGAGAAACTAGGTCCTAAAGTAATTATCAACTGAGATCTTAGAAAGTTTTCATCGTTTAAGAAAAAATTAGGTTTTTTTTTTTTTTTTAAAGCCATTATAATGGTTTTTTATTGCTATCATGCCCTCTTTATACTAAGGGCCCGTTTGATAACGTTTTTATTGTTTCTATTTCAAGAAACGGTAGAAACATAAATTTCAGTTTCTAGAAACGAAAACAGAATTGAAGGTGTTTGATAGTCATGTTTTTGAAAGTCGATAGTAACCAGCGAAAAGAATTGCCACGATTCGTTTCTAGAAACATAAATAGTTTCTTGAACCATAAATAGGTGAAAATTTCTATTTCTATTTCTGAAAACAAGTGAAACGAAATAGTTTTATCAAACGTTTTTTTGTTCTGTTTCTGCTATTTCTGAACACAGAAATGGCAGAAACGCGTTTCTTGAAACGTTATCAAACGGGCCCTAAGTTAGCATTAATTTAGGTATACTTACATAAAAATTCAGAAAAATTATTTGCGAACAATATATGCAAATCATAGACTACAGAGAGAATTATTAATTGCTATCATGTCCTCTTTATAATTTATTTTTTATTTTTCTAGTACCTATATTTAAAATTATAAAGCATAGAGAGAAATTCTCATCTTATTTTTTCAATTAGCATACTTAATCATAGAGCAATGTCTCACACTGTATTTTCCTTCATTACAATAATAATTCAATCATGTCCCAACTAAATGGGATCGGCTACATGAATTTGTGAAAAAATAAAATAAAAATAAATTAAAAAAACAAATAAATATATTAATTAATACCACACGAACATCCCACCGAAATGGAGTCGACTAAATGAATCATTACCTTAGTATTTTCCTTCATTGTCATCATGTATTTAATTTACTTCTAATGGTCTCATTTCCATCTACGCAGCTTCAAAGTACCAACGGGAAGGACTCAATGAGGCTCCAATGATCAAGAGGAGTCCAAAATAGAGAAAAAAAGTCAATTTTGAAGGCTCTAGAGACAGGATCTCAGTTGTTGGATCTGACCTGCAAATGAGAACAAATGGACCCAGGCGGCTAATGTGTAGATGTAACCATTTATCTTCAACCTGACCCACTGCTACCCATTGACATAAAATAATTACCAGCTGAGATCTTAGTAAGTTTTCATCATTTAAAACAAAGAATGTTTTTAATTAATTGGTTATTTTGTTTTTCCTTCGTAACCATTATATTGGTCATTAATTGCTATCATACCCTCTTTATACTGAGTTAACATTAATTTAAGTTTACTTACATAGAAATTCAGCTTGTTACTTGTACACATCTAACTTATATATTTGTTTTCAACAAGTGACCATTTTTCTAACAAAAAATAAAATAAAATAAATGACAAGTGGACCATTTCTTCCCAGACTGTAACCATTTGAATCGTCTGTATACAGTATTGTGTACCATGATCACTTACATTTTGTATTGCAACTTTGACTTGCACCATCATCCTAAAGGTCAATAGGTCACATGATTCCACATGTCATTATTTGCATGGCATAAATCGTGCCATATGAACCAAGGCCCTTGTTGGGCATCTACATTAATATCTTCTAAAATAAAATTAGGAGCCACTTCACTAATAACTAAAGCTCTCGTAGACGCTGCATGCTTTGCCTAGTAGACCACTCTCTAGATCTGACCAATCATCTCATGATCAACAGCCACATGGGCAAGGTGTCACGTAGGTTTTGTTTAGTGATTAGTGATTAGAGTTCGACAGTTGTACCTGTTTAGTTGTAAATCTTCTTTTAATCATTCTTGTGATCTCTTCTTGTAATCTTAATCACACTTATATGTATAAAAGAGATTATTTCAGGGGTTTCTCTTATTTTTAAGAGAGAACTCATTTTCATCTTCAAACTCTGTCATTGCCAACCTATCAGCTATTGAATTTATCTCGCAAGAGTATTGAGAAATATTTCAAATAATGTTGTCCAAATACATTTTACAAAAAGCCACGTCTGCCTAGAGAACAAGGATTGTTCTATGTGTTAATACAAAACACCACCTGTTGCGATAAGAAATTGTCCTAGACTGTTGTAGAACTTGCACAAAGAGAAAAACACAAGAGAGAGAGCATCAGGCTGATCCAACGGGGTACTCTCTGATACCTAAGTCCAATATCTCTACAAATAGATAATTCCAATAAGAATGGAAAAGTTTTGATCATTTGGAAAGGGGCTTACCTGGGTATTTATGGTTGGAGATGGTTGTCATAGAGTGAGAATCTGGCTTTGGTAGCTTCCTAATGCTAGTTGGAGGCCAAGTATGGCAAGAATTATAGTAGAAAAGTGAATATGGAGGACATCCTGGTTATGGAAACTCCACATATTGACCATATCCTAAGGGATAAGGCGAGATGTCCTTCTTTCTAGGGAAGATTTGATATCCCTTCGAGAATCCTTTTTGGACTAGGACACGTTTTCTCCTTGCTCATAGATCATGTGATTTGGTTGCTGAGCTATTTATTTCGAATGATAGGCTACTTGCATTGCTTGCTGCTTGGGTTGATGAGGCCTAGGGCCTGACATTCAATTATAAACCTGGTGTCGTTGAACTGTTTAGTTGTTTAGATTATGTTCAGCAGGACATCTACACTACTTTTCACATGCTGGCGTTTGGCCAGCCATTCAATAATTGAGGTTCTTAGTAGAGTAGGTCAGTCGGTCTCATCCTGACCTGTGCATCAGCTTCAGAGCAAATGGATGACTCGATTGGGCCTAGACCGTTCGTCTGGTCTTTTATAATTGCCCTCCACCTTCGGGTTTGCTACCCATTCGATTCGTGCGACATGCCCTAGATGGTAGCATATTTTTCCATAACAAAATGCCCCCACTCCTACCGAGCTACTTGTAGTCGTTTGGAGTATTTGGGCCATAACATCTCGCACCCAACAAAGTGGCTCCTTTTTGCTATGGCCGAGTCACATGTCCTATGAGAAGGGTAACCGCCTCAAGGGCTCGTCCCTTTGTCTTTTGAATTATTACCTCCCTTAACCATTAATGTGCCGCATATTCTCTGGGAGAAGTGCTGAAGCGACGACAACTTTTCATGATTGAAAAGATGCCTTCTTGATGGGTTGATGAATGAGGAGCAGCTATGTCAACGTTCATGCCGCCAGCTTAGCACTAAGGGGGTTGAATCGGTTCTTGTGGTCAGTTTGGTTTATGCCCTTTCCCATAAGAGACATCCTATCACTAGTTCATCATTTAATACTCCCATGCGCATTTGAGGGGAAACGTCATTTTATGTCCCTTCACTGTTCATCTTCTCCATCTCTTTCTTCTTCCTTGCACTCAAGAGTCCACTACTCATTAGCGTGTTCTCATCTTATCGTCAGTATCATGGATGTGCTCCTTTCCCTCCAGGACCGTCACTATCACCATCATTGTTGTGCCTTCCTCTTTGTTGGACTTTGTTTGCTTCCAATAAGCTTCCCTTCTCTAAGCCTTTTCTTTTTTCCTCATTTTCTTCAGCTTCAAGTTCCTTCTCGCCATTAATGGTTTTCAACCGAGACCATGAGGCAAAAATCAAGATGATTTCTACCGCTAATAGGGCTATGTTTTCAATGTCCACCCCTACTTCATTGAATATCATTCAAGGGGGTGCCTCTGGCCCTGTTGTTGCGCTAGTTCTGGTCACGGTACCTTCATCAGGGGTAGGCCCTAGTTAAGCGGTCTCAGGTGCTAGAGGGGCATCAGACCCACCTTCATTCCCATGGGCATCGGGTTCGAGGCCTTGAATTACCATAGCCATCTAGTGGAGAATGACTTGGTTAAAAGATTAGGTTTCGGTTCCACATTCCTAATTCGATCACCCTTTGGGCACCTACTCTCAATGAATTTTCTTGTACGTCAATCAACGATGAGGTCCACTTGTATGAAGAGGCTTTTAGAGGTGGGCTCCGCTTCCCCATACACCTGTCTTGACTGAGGTATTCAATTACTTCGGTATAAGTCCTTCCTAGCTTTTACCGAACAGTTGGTGAAGTTTGTTGGGGTTCTGCACCCTTGTAAATGGGTTGGATCGAGAGATATCTTTTTCCCTCTTTCTAGCATGCTTTCATTTGAACTCTCAGGGAGGTTGTCATGACTGGTACGTGCTAAGCCAGAGCTAAAAGGTCAAGGTCATGGAGGGGAACCCTTTTTCCATCAAGGGATGGAAGGACTAGTTCTTCTTTGCATTGGAGTTTGAGGGTTTGTCAATTGGCAAAAACTGGTCCAAACCAGATATCACTGCGGTGAACATTCGCCCCACCTTGATGGACCCATACGAGCAGACCCTTAAAGCATTTCTAGATTCGGTCCACATCATCAACACCACCGAGGTGGGTGATAAGGAGTTTCTCACTTGGCATGGGTTGACCACAAATGATTAGCTTTCTGAGAGTAGTGCCCTTTTTTGGCCTCCTACTTTTCTTCTAGTACTAACCCAAGTCTTATATTAAAGTGTCGCTCAGCCATCACACAATCCAAGCAGCCTTCGTCTCCCATGAGGCCAGGAATCAAAGTAAGGCGGAGGTACAAAGGGAGAGAGAGACCGAGGCTGGCAGTTGCCCTCTTGAGAGGCAACGTAAAAGGAGAAGGGTGGTGCCTATTACCGATCTAGCCATGCCTTAGGACACGAAGTTGGCAACAGTTTTTGATTCGACCATTCCCCAGGACACTGAGGTGGTGAGTGAAGAGGTTGTGGTTCATCCTGCAGTTGGCAAAACTTCGTCAGCAGCTCCGATTGACACGTCAGAATGGGCCACCTAGCCTACTAAAGGTCAAGCGACAAAGGATTACCCTTGTGTTGGGGGCACCCCACCACATGACTGTTCTCCTCATGTGATGATTTGCCTGATGTGAGGGTGGCGGGCCTCAGATCGGAGATATCCCTATCAGGGAGAAGGTCTCCGGGATTCAGGCCTTCTCTCCTCTCTCTTGATATCCTTTGGTGGATAAGGTGGGGAATGCTTTTGTGTGTGCTTTTATGGGCCCCGCACCACCGTATCACTGCTCAAAAATACATGGAGGCCTATTTCGTAGGTGTACCAGGTTTGTCATAAAGATGGGGTTTGATGATGGTCTAATACGGGGGATTGGGATCATACAAAAAGGGTGTGAAATTGCCACCTAGGGTTATGGGCCTAGGACCCAGGGGGTGGGTTTGGTTCTTGAGAAAATGGCCTAAAAATTGGTCTGATGTAGATATTTAGGGTAAGATTCAGGTTATAGAGTTGGAAAGGTGTTAGGCACCCACTCTACCTGGTTTAATCGGTCTTCCTACTAGATGCTTAAGAACGAACATTTTCCAAAATTTATTCCTATTCTGCATGCATGGCTATATTATCAAACATATGTATATTAAATAAAAACAACTATTTATGTACACTAAAGCAAGGTTAATTAGATATCTACATTATGCTTAAATAAGGAGAGAGATTATACTTGAATTTGACCCCTGTTTTGGGTCAAAGAGGGGTGGGCCCCTGGTTGATGCTGACTTTTCTCGTAGATTGTCCTAGCTCGGGGGAAGATGATCTTGAACTCCAACTTTTGATTTTAGGAGATGTTGATTGTGGTTATCTACAGACAGAGGTCTGACTTAGGATTGGCTTGTTTGTTGACTATTGATTCTGGCAGAGCTTCAACTAGGGATGAGCTACTTTTGGAAAGATTCTAGGGGCACTCGAGCAGAGCTTCCGCTAGGGCTGGCTATTTTTGGAAAAGATTCCAAAGGTACTCGGACAGAGCTTCCGCTGGGACCGACTACTTTTGGATAAGATTTCAGGGGCACTCAGGCAGAGCTTCCACTGAAACTGGTTACTTTTGGAAACGATTCCAAGGGCACTCGGGCAGAGCTTCCACTAGGACCGGCTACTTTTGAAAAATATTTCAGGGGCACTCTAGCAGAGCTTCCGCTGGGGATGGGTTATGGAAGGCTAGGCTGAGGTGGCACTCGAATAGGGCTTCGGCTTGAAACTTTCCATTTTTGATAAAAAACAAAAGCACCCAAAGGAAGAAGCTAAAAAATTTTCATATTTGGAAAAAAATGGATTGAACTAAAACTTGGATTGAAGTTCTTCAAAACCCGAAAAACACTTCGAAGATCCGAGCAGAACTTCAGACCTTTTCGAAGATCGCTATGAAGGCCTGAAGAAGCTCAAAGGGGGAGGGAAGGAGGAGGAGAGAGGACATAGCTTCTATAAGAAAGAGGTTGCTCTTAAGAGAGTCTTTTGTGTTTCTTTACAAGTGAAAGGGGGGTATTTATAGTTTTTTGAAATCAATGAGGTGATGACACCTAATTTTTACCCAGTGGGTAAAGACCAGTGATATGACATAAAGTATGATGTGATATTTTTAAAAATAGTGAAGATATTTTCTTACTTGTGAAAGTGGACAAGATATTTTCTAATAAATAAAATTTTTTTCTAAAAATGTGAGGTTTTTAATAGAAAACCTGACTGTCGGGGAAATTTTTAGCTAAAAATCTGACTGTCGGGAGAATTTTAATCAATGGGATGATGACACCTAATTTTTACCCAGTGGGTAAAGACCAATGACATGACATAAAATGTGATGTAACATGACATAAATTGTGATGTGATACTTTTAAAAATGATGAAGATGTTTTCTTGCTTGTGAAAGTAGACAAGATCTTTTCTGACAAATAGAATATTTTCTCAAAAATTGAGATTTTTAGCAAAAAACCCGACTGCTAGGGGAAGTTTTAGCAGAAAACCCAACTGCTAGGGGAATTTTTAGCATAAAACTTGACTGTCAGGAGAATTTTAATTAATGAGGTGATGACAACTAATTTTTACCCAGTGGGTAAAGACCAATAACATGATATAAAGTGTGAAGTAACATGACATAAAGTGTGATATGATATTTTTGAAAATGGTGAAGGTATTTTCTTGCTTGTGAAAGTGGACAAGATATTTTCTGACAAATAGAATATTTTCTCAAAAAGTGAGATTTTTAGCAAAAACCCAACTGTTGGGGGAATTTATGGAAAAATACGAAAATGTCAAAAAATCTTTAGAAGTGCCAGGAATGATTTTCGAGAATGATTACGGGAGATCCGTAAGTCCGATTTTGACGCACCATTTATTGTTGGAATTGTATTTTCAAGTACTATCCATTCGTATGGTCACTTTTGATCGAATTCCTTCGCATATGAAAATTCAAAATTGGACCTTCTTTCTTCCCGCTTCGGGTTTTAAGGTTTTCGGGTAAATCAGAGTTTGGGTAGGTTTGGGAATGGTTAAGGGTAGATTATCACTATCAAGCATCTCCATTGATTGAAAGTGAGAGTTCGCATCCACCGTCCTTGTATTGTCATTACTGGGGGAGGATGACAAAATTGGGTGTCTATAGAATGCCCCTCTTTGGCCGAGGGTTGTGCCAACAGTCGAAGGGCAAAGAAAAGAAAGACCACATTTTGTCACCCAGAGCATGTACTGCCTTCATCTTGCTTAACAATGACAGAGTTGAAAATGCACCAGGTAATATTTTCGAACTAGTCAAGGTTTAGAATCTTACCTGGTTTGTTGATCTTGCATGCAGGGATTTTATGCCATTTCTGCAGAAGATGTTAGTACTTAAGATTGATCTGGTTTGGCGAATGCCATTCTTGAAATGTTGTTTGTAGAGGTTTAAACCCTCTCTGTAGAAGGGATTTAGCAAATTCACCTTAGTTTCCTTTGACTGGGCTTCCATATGCCGATCTCGGGTGGGGTTTCTTGAACACACTTCTATTGGTTCAACCTTAGTTGGTACTTCTTGATCCTTTTGAAGAAACGTCTCAACGTGGGAATGTGCCCCGGTCGATCTCTTGACTTCACAATCATATCATCCACATAGACCTCCACCTTATTGTGTATCATGTCATGTAGGATGGTTATAGCTGCTCTCTGATAAGTTGTCCTGGCATTCTTCAATCCAAAAGGCATGACCTTGTAGCAATAAGTACCCCATGGAGTGGTGAAGGTTGTCTTCTCACGATCCACTGGGTGTATACTCACTTGACTCTATCCTAAGAATCCATCCATAAATGATAGTAAGGCGTGCCCTACGGTGCTGTCGACCAATACATCAATATGAGGTAATGGAAAATCATTTTTTGGGCTCACTTTGTTGAGATCTCAAAAATCCACACATACATACTCTTCCATCTTTCCTTAGAACTGGTACAATGTTGGCCAACCATTGGGGGTACTCTACCACTCGTAAGAAATCTGCATTCTATTGCTTCATGACTTCTTCTCTAATCTTCTCACTCCATTCAGGACGCATCCTTCTGAGCTTCTGCTTGATGGGCTTTGCCCCAGGTTAAGTCGGAAAACGATGATGTACAATGTTGGGGTCAATTCTAGGCATATCTTCATACGACCAGGCAAAGAATTCTACAAATTTCATTTGTAAACTGATCATCTGTTCTGCTCCTTCATCTTCTAGGGTGATTCCAATTTTTACCTCTCGAGGGCATTGGTCGGTTCCCAAATTAATTACTCGGGTATTTTCATGGATGGGTTGGGCTTTCTTTGGTTTGCATTATTTTATTAAGTTTTGATATTCATTTAGATCATCATCAGAAAAAGGAGGCAAGTCATACTCGAAATAGGAAATTTCATTCAGGAATGAAGGAGTGACAGACCCAATATACATGGACTCTTGACTTTCCTCTACGGGAACAACAGACTCATAAACAGAAGACTTGATGACAAAATTGAAACTTAAGGTTCATCGACAGACTCGACGATTGACTGATGCTAGTGGTAATTCGGTTGGTTGACTCAATGGCATGAGTGAACTTAAAGTCCTCTCCAATGCTCATCCAGTTCAGGAGTGGTTTAGTAGACTAGTGGATGAATAAGTGAGACAAAGGGCCGTCTTCTTCTCCTTCCAGGCTGATTACTGCTACCTCTTCGACGGTAGCGGTGTACTTGTCTAGTTTCTCCCTTGGGCCATATTTCATCGGCCTGATTTCATGGTCTCTGAAGCCAAACTTGTTGAGGGAAGAGTGACGATCAAGGTTGCTCAAGCCCTCTTATATGTAGTCCAGCTTCATCATCCTGTTAAGTGACGCCACCCCCGCTTCCTGATCACATCTTTGACTACCTTCACGGGATCTCCCATTACAATTGGTTCTAGCACAGTACATGGAAACCATCATCCTCTGAGCTCTTCTCTGTGTGGGAAAAAAAATTCTTCCCCTAAACAGCCTTGGTTTGAGGTCATAAAGCTCTTGTGCTCGAGGCTCATATAGAAGAGAGTAGATGTAGATTTTCAAATCATTAGGAAAAGGTAGACTACAGGTGAGCTTTATCTTCTCTTCCCATTCCCATTTTAGAAGAATCTAAGGGCTTGATGGTTCTTTTGACCAGATCAAAGTTACGGGATTGCTATTGGAAGACCCACTCTCAATGCAGGCAATTTCAATTATTCCATTAATACAACTCTCCTGATCACTCTTTTGAACTTGCAACTGTTCTTCTTCATATGTCACCTAGTCGAACTTGTCCTAGAAGAACACTTCGAATCCTGGTTGTATTTGGCAGCAGTCTCATCAAACCATGGCTCGACATTTCCACAGAATAGGAAATCTTCTCCTTCTCTTACAAAGTACCCATTGAGAGTGGGGTAGTAAGGTGGATATTTTTCTAGTCATTTTCAATATCTTGGCCTTGCCCTTTCTTGGAGGAACATGCCCCAATCCATTCTTGCCCTTGTTGACAACTGGGGTTGGTAACTTGGATACACCTTGTGCGTACTTTCCCAATGTTGCCTCATAGTCAATCGAGGTGTTTGCTTTGACCGCCCCTTTGCAATCATGGCACAAGTGCCTTCTATCTCAAATCCGCCAAGGGGGACCTCTTCTGTCTTCTCTTCCTCTTTCTCTATACTGGCCACGGTATTAACTACTTTCGAGTCCCCTGAGATGACAATCACTTTTTCTTCATGTATGAACTTGACTTTCTGGTGGAGGCAAGATGACACAGCCTTAGCCTGATGTAACCACGGCCTCCCCAATAGCATGTTGAAGGAAGTCGGTATATCAATGACTTGGAAGTTGACGTTAAATTTCACCGGGCCAATCATCACAGCCAAGGTGAGTATTCCAAGAATTTCCCTCTTGGTGTTATCATAGGCCCTTATGGTTTGGCCTGTTGTTTTTATTTCACTCATGTTGACGCCAATGCTACTGGCTGATCTTAAAGGCAAGATGTTCAAGAACGATGAGGACCTGAGGAACAGTTTTGTCTAGGCAATCCATTGTGATATACAATGCCTTGTTGTATGGGCCCCCCTTTGGGAATGTCAGCGTCTAAGAATACTAGAGATTGTACTGCATATGTTGCCCCTACTATGTGGGAAAGCTGTACCGGGTCAATCTCAATCGGTACTTATGCATGAGTGAGGGCTTTCAATACTGCCTCACGATGAGAGGGAGAAGCCATCAACAATCCCCAGATGGAAATGTTAGCCTGAGCCTTCTTCAATTGAGCTAACACTGGATTTTTTGGTTCCTATTTTAAGCTATTAGAACTTGCCTCATAATTCTTGGGCTGCACTATGGCTAGAGCCTTTCCTTTATAGTCTTTACCGCTCCTGGTTTCCATCACCATGATGGGCTTTCTTATAATGATCTCGATGGGATACTGATCTTCATCATCACTATCTGAAATGGTAATTATCCTTATCATTGAACTCACCCTCTCGGCTTGGGGTAGGGAGTCGGGGTCCTCCACAGATATCGAGAGCCCTAGCTCTCATCTTCTTAACTACATTGGACAGCATTTAGAATGCAAAGTCCACCGCCTCGACAAATGTATCCTGTGGCCCAATTTCTTCAAGGTCATTTTGCTGCTCCTTGTAGTACTATTCGCTGATAGTCACTTTGCCTAGCATCTAGCTGATTTCATCCACTCTTCTTTGCATTTCTAGTGTGTTTGAATAAATCTCACACATTTTTTCTTCCATCTCAAATAGAGGGGTATGCTCTTCCATGTAAACCTCTGTTACCCTTCCTTCGTCTTCAGGTCCATCATCATCTGAATATAACGTGGAATCACCTTCTTTTATGTAGAGAGAAGGCTGAATACCACTTATTAGATCTAGTACTAGGTCATCGCTACCGATGGCAAACACTAAGTAACTTCCTGGATCCCTAGGGGAATAGTACACAGATTCATAATCTACATCCTGCTCCCATGGCCCAAGGTAGTCATCTCAGTTTGGATGAGCACTATCACTGTCATCATCATTGTCATCATTGCCAGTGTCTTCTTCCTCAGTGACTTGTTCCTTACTGGGTTCTTCTGATTCATCTTCTTCGGTGTCACTCCCTATGTGGATTGGGGAGGCATCTTTTTTAATCTGCTTCCCTACTGATAGTGCTATCACTATCCTCAGGAGATCATCTGAAACTTCATCAACTGTTTTTGACTTATGCTCTAATGAGGCCATTGGCTGAATCAGAGGTGTGGGATCTACCTCTTGGTCTTCCTCAAGAGCATTCACAGATCCTGATGATAAAGTCATTTTCGGAGAATCTGGAAATTCTTATATGTTCCTCCCGTCATACCTATCAAACCATCCTTCCTTTAGGTTATGAACTAAAACTTGGGAATGGGATTCATAGGAAGTTGATGAGGAATATGAAGCGGGGTGGTATGATGGGGATGTAACGTTAGAGGTAGGGTATCCTGATGGAGATGGTGAATGGTAAGATGGAGTGGGTGCATGATGAGAGGGAGATGGGGTTTCCTCTCTTTGAGGTTAAGGTAAAGGTTGTTGGTGATGTAGAGGGTGAAAATATTGTAGAGGTAGAGGGTTATATAGTGGATATTAGGGGTAGTTGGATAGAGGTAACGATTGATTGGATGATGATGGAAGGTTTGATCTAGAACAATTAGGAGGAAATGGTTGGTTGGATGAAGGAGGGAAGGTGGACATATGCCTTTCTGCTTCTTCTGATGACTCTAATGATTCTTCTACACAGGGAAGTTTTATAACCTTTGTTCTTTTTGCATAGATCTTCCGATAGTCATGGGCGGTCAAACGACCCTTCTGCTTCTTACGCTGAATGAACTGAATGGGGTCACTTTCTTCCGACTCATCATCATCCAGATTACCAACTGTACCAGGATCTGGAAGTGGGTTAGTAGTAACATTAGGAGATTGCTTGAATTTGACTTCAATCATCTCGCTATCCACCAAATCTTAAACTGCATATTGTAACCCTAGACATTTTTCAGTGGAGTGCCCCTTTTGGGTATAATAAGCACAATACTCATGGTTCCGATACCAGTTTGGGAGAGGATTGGACATCAATCTTAGAGCCACTGTTCCCAATAACCCTTGCTTCTTCAGTTTTTTATATACTGCTGTGATTGGCATCCCCAAGTCTGAAAACTGCCTTCTTTGACGAGGGGGCCTCTAAGCCTGTGCATCCACTTGTATCACAAAGAGTTGTGATGGAGATATGAGCGCCATTGATTATTTGGTTGAACTGACAACATTGGTTTCAGGACCCTTTCCCCGTCCAACCTTGGAGCTCTTCGTGGCATCTTGAGACCTTCCTAGGTACTGTGCTTCTCTCAGAATCCGATTCTCAATGTATGTCCCTATAGTTATCAATGCTTCAAATGTTTGCAAGTGTTGGTAGTAGAGGACATCATAATAAAGCTTAGACATACTCTCGATCAGTATTGCTTCTTGTTCTGCTTTAGAAGGCCACTCTACCATCTTGGTGGACTTATCCCTAAACCTCATCAAAAAGGCGGTGAACCCTTCCCTAGGTTGTTGCCTCAAGATTTCTAGCTCTCGACGCTTCACATCTACCTCAGTGTTATATGAATACTACTTGATGAATGCTTTTACCAACGTTGCCCAATTCTGTGTCTATGCTGGCTCCAACTGCGTGAGCCATCTCAAAGCTGTTCCTGACAATGTCAACATAAATGCTTAACCCATCTGATTGTCTGCTAGTTGTCATAACTTGGCAATGCTGATGAAGACTTTCAAGTGTGCTTTACGATCCCCTGATCCATCAAACTTATCAATTTGTCACTTGAACTTTTCAGAGATTCTTGCTCTAGAGAAGAAGCACATATCATTAGAACCTGCCATCTGACTCTCTTAGCTCTTCCCAACTCAGATCAAATCTTCCAGTTTCTTCAGCTGTTCTCGAAGCTTTCTTTCTCTTTCTGTCTCAGGAGGTTCTCAAATTCTTCTTCTTTGTCCTCGATCACCACCCTTGGAGGGGGGACTAGAGAGTAAACTCCTCTCTGACCATTTTGATGAGTGGGGGACTACGATGTCCCATAGGTCCATTCTGCTCTTGCTCTCCTGTAGTCGGAGTGGGATTAATTCTGGGAGAGTTCCAAAGTATGTGGAGTACTTGTGCTAACCAGGTCCTTACTTCTTTCATTTTAGCATAAAATGCCTCAACAAGGTGTACTCATACCTGAACTAGAGTTTCACCGTCTGCTAGATCCAAATCTTCCAAGGTGCACTCACTTGGTGGTAAGCAGTCTCGAAGAGACAACATAGGTGACACTGGACTTAAATAAGTCAACCTACTGCCCTAGCGTGTCCAAATGGACTGCGACGAGTACTTAAGATGTGGAATTGTGCCTAAACCAAAAGGTGGTTTGTTTTAGATCTCTTATACCCCATCCCATGTTCAATCATTCATCCATTTTGATCAATCAATAATTCATCCAGAGTCAGTTCACTATATGATAGAAAGTGGATAGGGGAACGTGCCCCTAGTCCACTTGATATCGTTGGTGAGAATTTCATACAAATGGCTAGTTGAGATCATTCCTATAAAACATTCCACGTAATAAAGTCATGCTTTCCTTGCTCTTTTTCCCACTTAGGTGTCCTTCCTCCCGATTTCCTTGGGACTTTACGTGACTTTGACAGGATTGCCCCTAAGTCACGTGTCTGGATGTTTTTCTCAAGGAGGAGGGACACCTTTTATCCGAAACCCACTTAGGAAAGCAATTCTTTATGACAAGAATATAATATAGGAAAATTCCTTTCTAAAACTACGAACAAGTTCTACAGTTAGCTTGTGGTGCTCCTAGCTTCTCCATCTATTTTTTATATGATGCTGAGTATGCAATGGATGCAATAGGACCAACAAGGCTACCTTGACAAGATCGACATACGCTAGGTATTGATCCTTTAACGTACCTCAAGGTTACTTGGCCAAGGGTGTAACTCCTTACCCCATTCTACGTGACTTCACACGAGGAGATGGTAAGGACCACTACAGGGTTGGTGGAAGCATGAGTGAATGTGTGTGAAGTGTAGTGTAGGGTAACCATCATTTGATCTCAGAATGCCATAAAGTGTACAGACCTCCCTAAGGGTGCTGGAACAATTACGGACATCCTCGCCATTTGATGACGCACTCGATCTCAGAATATCACAAAGTGCACGGACCTCCCCGAGGGTGTTGGCATAATTACAACATCCTCACCATTCGACAATACATTCTACTCTTGTACAGGAAGTGGCTGTCATTTTCTCTCAGAGTATTTAGTATGTCATGCACTCACCTTCCTGAGGGTGCGGGCTTGACAGGGAGTATCCTCGCCAAATGATTTCACTTTGAACGATGTATGATGCAGTTAGTGAATACAATTTACAAACATAGGGTTTGCCAAACATGTTTTCAAACAGACGTGGTGAAAAATGTTCTTGCATTTAAAGGTAGCATCTAGTATCGGAAGCTTGACAATTCCCCAGTGGAGTCGCTACTGTGAGGGTAGTGGGCCTCGGATCGAAGATATCCCCATCAGGGGGAAGGTCTCTAGGATTCAGGCCTTCTCTCCTGTCTCTTAATATCCTTTGGTGGATAAGGTGGGGAGTGCTTTCGTGTATGCTTCTGCAAGCCCCGCACCATCGTATTACCGCTCGAAAATACGTGGAGGCCTATTTCGCAGGTGTACCAGGTTCATCATAAAGACAGGGAATATGGGGGATTGGGATCATACAGAAAGGGTGTGGAGTCACCACTTAGGGTTATGAGCTTAGGACCCGGGGGTGGGCCCAATTCCTAAGAAAATGGCCCAAAAATTGGTCTGGTCTAGAGATTTAGGGTAAGAGTCAGGTTATAGAGTTGGGAAGGTGTTAGACACCCACTCTACCCTGTTCAACAGATCATCCTACTAGATGCTTAAGAACGAACATTTTCCACAATTTATTCATATTCCGTATCCGTGGTAATATTATCAAACATATGTACATTAAATAAAAACAATTGTTTATGTACACTAAAGCAAGGTTAATTAGATATCTACATTATGCTTAAATGGAGAGAGAGATTATACTATAATTTGACCCCTGTTTTGGGTCAAAGAGGGGTGGGCCTCTGGTTGATGCTGACTTTTCTCATAGATTCTCCTAGCTCGGGGGAAGATGGTCTTAAACTGTGGTTATCTGCAGATAGAGGTCCGACTTAGGATTGGCTTATTTGTTGACTGTTGATTCTAATAGAGCTTCCACTAAGATGAGCGACTTTCGAAAAGATTCCAAAGGCACTCGGGCAGAGCTTCTGTTGGGACTGGCTATTTTTGGAAAAGATTCTAAAGGCACTCAGGCAGAGCTTCCGCTGAGACTGGCTACTTTTGGAAAAGATTCCAGGGGCAATTGGACAGAGCTTCTGCTCGAGATGGGTTATGGAAGGCTAGGCTGAGGTGGCACTCAAACAGAGCTTCGGCTTGAAACTTTTTTTTTTTGGCAAAAAACCAAAAGCACTCAAAGGGGGAAGCTAAAAACTTTTCATTTTTGACAAAAAATGGATCGAACTAAAACTTGGATTGAAGTTCTTCAAAACCCCGAAGAACACTTCGAAGATTCGAGCAGAACTTCAGATCTTTATGAAGATCGCATCAAAGGCCCGAAGAAGCTCAAAGGGGGAGGGAAGAAGGAGGAGAGAGGGCATAACTCCTATAAGAAAGGGGATGCTCTTAAGAGAGTCTTTTGTATCCCTTTACAAGTGAAAGGCGGTATTTATAGTTTTTTTAAATCAATGAGGTGATGATACCTAATTTTTATCCAGTGGGTAAAGACCAGTGACACGACATAAAGTGTGATATAATATTTTTGAAAATGGTGAAGATATTTTCTTACTTACGAAAGTGGACAAGATCTTTTCTGAAAAATATAATATTTTCTAAAAAAGTGGGATTTTTAGCGGAAAACCCGACTATCGGGAGAATTTTAATCATTAAGAGGATGACACTTAATTTTTACCCAGTGGGTACAGATCAATGACATGACATAAAGTGTGATGTGACATTTTTAAAAATGGTGAAGATTTTCTCTTGCTTGTGAAAGTGGACAAGATATTTTCTTACTTTTGAAAGTGGAGG
Source organism: Macadamia integrifolia (assembly GCF_013358625.1). Taxonomy (NCBI): domain Eukaryota; kingdom Viridiplantae; phylum Streptophyta; class Magnoliopsida; order Proteales; family Proteaceae; genus Macadamia; species Macadamia integrifolia. The sequence continues at coordinate 351,122 of NW_024870574.1, forward strand.
AGATATTTTCTGGAAAATGAAATCTTTTCTCAAAAAGTGGGATTTTTAGAAGAAAATCCAACAGTGGGGGGAATTTCTAGAAAAAATACGAAAATGTCAGAAAATCTTTAGAAGTGCCGGGAATGACTTTCAGGAATGATTACGGGATATCCTTAAGTCCGATTTTGACACACCATATATCATTGGAATCGTATTTCCAAGTACTATCCATTCTTATGGTCACTTTTGACAAGATCCCTTCGCATATGAAAAGTCAAAATTAGACCCTCTTTCCTCCCGCATATGGTTTTAGGGTTTTCAAGTAAATCAGGGTTTGGATAGGTTTGGGGATGATTAAGGGTAGATTACCACTGTCCAACATCTCCATTGATTGGAAGTGAGAGTTCACATCCACCATCCTTGTAGCGTCATTGCCAGGGGAGGATGACAAAATTGGGTGTCTACACACTCCCTAGTAAAGGGCAATGAAGGTTGTTCTGTCTTTTAGGTCATGAACAGCTACTGTTGCTTCTGTGAAGTGGGAGATTAGACACTGAGAGACTCATCCCAATGCTACATGATGTCAAATAGGCTATACATGGTCTTTTATTGCCAAATACTAGTCTAGAATCTAGCGATGAATGCAATCCTTAATTGATCATAGTTATGGATCGACTGAGGCTTCAAGACTGAGTACCATGTCAATGTGATGAGCACATTTATGTGTGAAATCTAGGGTAGTAAAACATGCATTTTACATATTTAGAATGGAGCTACCTTGGGTTTTACTCTCTTTTTGCAGGTTTTATATTTTCAAGGCCTTAAGGACTATCGGGAGCTATATCTTCAATTTTACACGTAAAGAGGTCCTATTTCTTTCCATGGTTGCGAAGAGGATGAAATTCTGAGCAAGATGGACGTGTTCAATTAAAAGTACACATTCGTTTGGTCACCCGTACAAATGATTATTCTTTTCGGGTCAGAAAAAGAATAATGGATCAGAACTGAACCGAGATGCAGAACCAGCCCGTTTGCAATTGTCCCAGAGGTACAAGGAATACTCTAAATGCCAACAAGGATCGATGGACCACATCTTTAAGTGATTAAAGATTTGTTTTTGGTAACAACAACTACCTAGCTTAGTTGGTGAGCTATGGTGTACAAAATTCTCTTGCTCACCAAGAGGTCTCAAGTTCGAATCTTATGGTTGTTTTTTTTAGAAGAGTTTGTTGAAGATTTCCTGCTTTTCACTCACTTAAAGCACTAAGGGCATGGAGGGGATTTCCACATCAAGTTAGAAGCAAGCAAAATCGTGGAAGCAAGAAGAGAAGAAAAAGAAAAAGAAAAAAAGGAAAGCAAAATCGTGGAAGCAAGAAGAGAAGAAAAAAAAAGGAAAGAGAAAAAAAGGGGAGAACCAAAAATTGTCCAAATCTTCTCTCTCCTCCACATCATCACCAAAGATTGTCCAAATCACACAAAGGAAGAAAAAAAAATCGTCCCTAGGAGAGAGAAAAAAAAAGAAGAAAAATAAATTAGAAAAAAAAAAGGAAAGAAAATAAGCAAAAAATTTTAGGAAATTTCTCAAAATTTATTTCTCTCTTCTCTCTCCTCCATCTTAGCACTTTTGGACTCAAAAGATCTCACAATCAATTGTGCGTTTCTCTCTTTTAGGAAAGAGAAAATTGTTACCCTACCTCTCCATTCCCTATAAATACAACTCATGTAAGAGGAGGAGACACAATTCATTCTTCTTCTAGTTTTCTTTAGTTGCTCTCTCTCTTCCTCTTTCTCTCTTTAGTTCTAGTTCTTCTCTATTTTTGCTTTAATCACTTTTGTAATAGTTTTTTTTATTTCAATTAATGCAAGCACTCTTTTATTCTTATTCAGCCTTTTTATGTTTATGATTTATGCAATTGAGTTGTAATTTTTTAAGTTATAGTTCTAGGCTTAGATCTAGGTGACAAGATCACGAGCCGTGGAGCAATTTTTTTTTCAAGTTCAAGCATTGATTCAAGTAAGTAGGCTCCTTCAGTAGTCTTCTCTCCCCCCCTCTCATTCCTTATTCTAACTACCCTTTCTTTCTTAATTTAGGATTTTTATTTTCAGTCGTTACATTATTGCTATCCCTCTCCCCCAAGGTTCATGGCTAGTGTATGTGTTGGCTTTGCCCCTCCTAGCCATAGAACCATCAATTTATTGCTTTTATTTTAATTGTCTCCCTTTCCCTAAAGCCAAGTAGAGTAACCCTTGTAAGAGTGACTCTCTGGTCAAGTAGGGAAGCTCATATTATGATGCATCCCTCGGGCTAAGTAGAGAAACCTACTTGTGGGTCTCTCTCTAGCTTTATCCCCTTTCTTTTACTTTATTTTTATTTCAGCATTTTTTTTTCTTTTATTTATTTATTATTTTTTTTTTAATTGCGTGGGTTGTTTATTTTCAGTTATTTATTTATTTAATTTTAATTGCGTGGCTTGCGTCTTTAAATTCTTAGATGACGAATGGTTAGGACGTTATTTTAGATACATATGTTTAGGATGGTAATTAGAATTAGATCACAACTATTAATCGGTTCACTTTCGCATTATCAAAAGAGATAAAAAAATAAAGTGGCTGCTCTCCCTGTGTTCGACCCGTAGCTACACTGATCCGTATGCTTACGGTTACATTTTAAATCTCAAATAGTAGCCAAATGATCATCTATAGCTTGCCCCTTGATAGATTTTTAAGTAACATAGGTGATGTCAAACTCTGATAGCAAAAGTAACCACCGGGCCATCCTTCTTGTTAGAGTTGGTTTCTCGAAGAGGTATTTGATTGGATCCATTCTTGAGATCAAATGCACGGGATACACTACCATATAGTGCCGCAGCCTTTCTGTTGCCCAAATCAATGTATCACAAGTTTTTTCCCAAAGATGTATACCATGTCTTATACTCCAAGAATTTCTTGCTAAGGTAGTATATGGCATGCTCTGCTCCATTTTCCATCTCTTTTTCCGTTAGTAATGAGCCCATAGAATATTCTCCCACTGATAAGTACAACAAAAGTGATTCTCCTTCAACCAGTGGTGTCAATACTGGTGGGTTCATGAGGTATCCTTTGATCTTATCAAAAGCTTGTTGGCATTAGTCATTCCATTCCGTGGGCTGATCCTTCTTCACCAACTTGAAAATTGGTTCACAGATCGTAGTTAGCTATGCTATGAATTTGTTGACGTACTAGATGTGACTCAGAAATCCTCGTATCTACTTCTCAATCCGACGTGTGAGCATCTCCTGAATTGCTTTGATCTTGATAGGGTTGACTTCAATACCTCTTTCACTCACTAAGAACCCTAACAATTTTCCTGTTGTTGCCCCGAATACACACTTCTGAGGATTCAACTTTAGCTGATACTTCTTGATACTTTAAAAGAATCGCCTTAGTGTGGGAATATGCCTCTATCAATATTTTGACTTCACTATCATGTCATCCACATAGACTTCCACATCTTTGTTCATCATTTCATGCAATATAGCTATAGCTACTCTCTGATAAGTTGCCTCAGTATTCTTTAGTCTAAAAGGCATCACTTTATAACAATAGGTTCCCCATGGAGTGGTGAAGGCTATCTTCTCACAATCCTCTGGGTGCATGCTCACTTGGTTGTATCCCGAGAATCCATCCATAAATGATAGCAAGGCATGCCCTGCCATATTGTCAACCAATACATCAATGTGAGGTAATGGGAAGTCATCTTTAGGGCTTACCTATTTAAGATCCTAGAAGTCTACGCACATTCGTATCTTGCCATCTTTCTTTGGCATTGGTATATGTTAGCCAACCATTGAGGGTATTTTATCGCTTGTAGAAACCTCGTATTCCACTGCTTTACAACTTCTTCTATGATCTTTTCACTCCATTCTGGCCGCATTCTTCTAAGCTTCTATTTCATCGATTTTTCCCCAAGTTAGGTCAGTAATCGATGCTGCACGATATTAGGGTCTATACTAGGCATATCCTTATACGACCAAGCAAAGACTTCGGTAAATTCATTTAGAAGACTAATCATATGTTCTGCTTCTTCATCATTTAGGGTGGTACCAATTTTTATCTCTCGAAGGCATTGGTTTGTTACTAGATTAATAACCCAGGTATCCTCATGGATGGGTTGGGCTTTCCTTGGTTTGTATTGTTTTAGTAACTCATGATATTTATTAAGATCATCATCAGAAAAAGGAGGCAAGTCATATTCAAAATCAAAAATTTCATTCATGAAAGAAGGAGTAACAAACTCGACATGCACAGACTCTGGACTTTCCTTGAGAGGGAAGGCTAACTCATAATCAGAAATAGAAGACTCAACAACTGACTCGACTATAGACTAGATGGCTGATTTGATGCTTTTATCAGTGGTATTCAGGCTGGTTGACTCAGTAGTATGAGTAAACTTGAAGTTCTCCCCAATGCTAGTCCAGTTCAGGAGCAGTTCGATGGCTCAATGGATGAGGAGATGTGGTAAAGGGCCTCCTTCTCCTTTTGAGAAAGTTACTGCTATTTCTTCAGAGGTGTAGTTGTTTTCTTGAATAGGTGCTGGCTCATCTCCTTCCATGTGAATCATGAGTGCTAATTGAATTGCATCGATAGGGTCAATCATTGGGTCATCTTCTCCGATTGCATACAAAAATACCCTCTAGGATCCTTGGGTGAATAATATCCAGACTCATCATCTTCAGTATTGTCCCAAGGTCCCTGGTAGTCATTCCAGTCGTGGTACTCATCATCACCTTGAGAATTAGAGTCGTCCCCATCATTCTCATCATCCCTCTCGTCCTTATCGTCGTCGTCATTGTCCTCTTCTTCACTGATTTCTCCCTCACTTGGTTCTTCAATAGATTCCTCCTGACCATCAAATTCTCCCATATCCAAACGTTTGTAGTGTTCAGAGCGTATGGACTGAAAGATTTCTATAGGGCTAGACTTGACCCCATTGGCTAGAAGATGGATTAGGTCAGACTCATCATCTTTTATGTCACTCCCGATATGGATTAGGGAGGTTTTCTCTTTAATTTGTTCCCCTACTGCCAATGCCATTACTACTCTGAGGAGGTCACCCGTGATTTCTTCAATTGTCTATGGATTGTCCTCCTGAGGTACAGTGGGCTGAATCATAGAAGTAGGATTATTATCTTGATCTTCCCCTAAGACATTCACTGAACCCGTTGACAAAGTCATCTTTGGTGAATCTAGTAAAGTAAGCATGTCTTTCCAACTGTATTTGCCTATCCATCCTTCCTTTGGATTATCCACCGATCCTTGGGAATGGGTCTAATATAAAGGTGATAAGGGATACGAAGTGGGATGGTATGAAGGTGATGTGATGTGAGAGGTAGGATATGAAGATTGGGGGTGGTAAGATGAGGAAGTTCCTTCTCCTTGATGGTGTGGTGAAGGATGATGATATGGTAAAGATTGATGGTACGGTGGAGATTGTTGGTATGGCAGAAGTTGATAGTATGGTGCAGGTTGAAGGTATGATATAGGTTAAAAGTATGATATGGTGGATCCTATTATTGATGATGAAGGAGGGATAATGGATGTCTGACCTTCTGATTTTTTTTTTCTGATGACTTTTCTCTTTTGGGAGCCTTCATGGCCTTAACCTTTGACTCATCACTTTCCTGTAAGTGCAGGCATTCATGTGATTCTTCTGGGCTCTAGGTGCGATGAGTTAAGTGGGGTCACTCTCCATTGTTTCCTTGTCTAGATTGTTCATGTGATTATAGAACATGGGATGAAATAAGTTCTTATCTGACTAATACATGTGAATGGCCCTTCGGAAGGAATTACATTCCTTTGACAAGCATCCTTAATGAGACCACTGATGTGCCTTACTAATTTTAGAGAAAGGGACAATCCCTGTACAAGCCAGAACTTCTTTCTCCACTCATCATGCCTGTCCTCATGGTACTTCTTAGAATCTCTAATAAAATGGGCTGGATCAAAGAATCGAGGATTCCAATTCTGCCAATCATCCATTGTTGCTAGCATGTTGACAGTTCAATGGTCTGGGAGTGGATTGGTATTGATATTAGGAGATTGCTTGACCTTAACTTTAATAGTCCCATTATCTACCAGATCTGAATCGCATGTAGAAGAAGACACCTTTTTGTGGTGTGCCCTTTCTGAGTATGGTAGGCACAATATTTGTGGTCCCTATACCAAGCTAGAGGAGGATTACTGATTACTCTTGGAGCCACTATCCCTAGAAATCCTTGCTTCTCTTACACTACTGTCATAGGCATTCCCAAATCAGTGAATTGTCACCTCGGGCGAGGAGCCTTCTGAGTAGAAGTATTTGCTTATATCATAAACGGTGATAAAGAGGTGATGGGTGAGACTGACTACCTACCACATTGGTTTTGGGACCCTTTCCCCGTCCAACTCTGGTGTTCTTTCCTACATCTGGGGAGGATCCTTGATATTGAGCATCTCTTAGGATTCGATTCTCCACATGTGTCCCGGTGGCTATCAAGGCATCAAAATTTTGCAAATGTTGGTAGTAAAGAACATAATAATAAGGCTTAGACAGGTTTTCAATCAACATTTCTACTTGTTCTGCTTCTGAAGGCCGATCTTCCATCTTGACATTCTTATCCCTAAATCTTATTAAGAAGGCAATGAATCCTTCTCTAGGTTGTTGTCTCAATGTCTCAGCTCCCGAAGCTTCATATCCACTTTTGTGTTGTATGAGTACTGCTTAGTGAAGGCTTTCACTGCTCTTGTCCAATTTTGGGTTTGGGATGACTCCAACTGTGTGAGCCACCTTAGTGCCAGTCCTGATAGGGTTAACATGAAGGCTTGCCCTATTTGGTTGTCAGCAAGCTGCCATGATTTGGCGATGCTAAGAAAGACTTTGAGATGAGCCTTGGGGTCCTTTGACCCATCAAACATGTTGGCCTGCCACTTGAATTTCTCGGGTATTCTTGCCCTGGAGAAGAAACTCATCTCATTGGATTCCACCACTTGGATTTCGAAACTCTTCCCTATTCAGATCAGATTCTCTAGCTTTTCCAACTGTTCTCTTATTCTCTTTCTCTCTCTGTCTCTGGAGGTTCCACTCGAACATGTGCTGCAAACCCCTCTTCCTCATCTTCAATCACTACCCTGGGAGGAGGGACTCTGGAATAGGTTCCCTATTGACCATTTAGATGGGTAGGTGAAACTCCTCTCTGGCTGGTTGGCCTGGCTTACTCTGCCTCTCTTAAGTCCACTCAGGAAGAAGTCCCATGATGACCTATTGGTCTGTTATGATCCAACTCTTTTGTAGCCTATGCTGGTTTAGCCCTAAGAGGATTTCAGAGCATGTGCAATATCTGAGCTAGCCCAACCTTGACCTCAGACATTTCTATCTACAAAGTCTCCACAGGGTGGACCCAAGCTTGCTCGGGGATTCTGGGTTGTGTGGGTCCATATGAACTGGGTCGTAATCACTTGGTGGTAGACAATCTCGAAGAGACGATGGAGGTGACATTGGACTGAAGCGAGTCAACCGATTACCTTGACATGTCCAAGTGGACTGTGGAGAATACTTGAGATGTGGAATTGTGCTTGAATCAAAAGTGACTTTTTTAGGATTTTTATATCCCCAGCTCCTTGTTCACTCATTCACTAGATTAACAACCAATAATCCATTCAAAGTTAGTCCACTTAATGATAGGGAGTAGGTAGGGGTTGAGACCCCTAGTCCACTCAATTTCATAAGTAAGGGATTCATACAAATGGTTTGACCAGAATACTCCTATTAAGACATTCTCTATTGATAGTCATCTTTCCTTAATCTTACCCCACTAGGTGACCTTCCTTTTAGTTTCCTCGGGTCTTTTAGATAAATTTGGCATTTTATGAGACTTTGACAGAAATCAAGCCCGGATCACGTATGCCAAATCATCCATATTTCATTTCCAAAGAGGAAGCACACCTTTTATCTGAAACCCACTTAAGAGAGCATTTCTTTATGACTAGAATGTATTATAGGAAAATTCCTTTTCAAGACTGCAAACAAATTCTATAGATCAGCTTGTGGTGTTCCTAGCGTTCTACATCAATTTCCTGGCAGGATGTAATAGGACTGACAAGGCTTCCTTGACATGATCTATATATACAAGGTACATGATCCTTTTGATATACCCATTGGTATGAGATCAAGGGGTGACTTCATTGCCCATTACTCATGACTACACATGAGGTTAAACAACTAGCAACGGGGTGGTGGAATCATGAGTGATGTGTGTGCAAAAGTATAATGTGGGAATATCATTATTCGATCTCAGAATGTCATAAAGTGTGTGGACCTCCCCGAGAGTGCTAGCACAATTACAAGCATTCTCATTGTCTAACAGTACCCCACACCCTTGTAAAGGAAGCGGCTACCATTTTCTCTTAGAGTACTCTGTATAACATGCACTAACCTCCCCGAGGGTGTGGGCATGACAGGAAGTCCCTTGCCAAATGATTTCGCTTCAAGCATGATGCATGATGCATGATGTAGCTAGCGAGTACAAATACAAACATGGGGTTAGCCAAATAGGTTTTCAAATAGATGTGGTGGAAAATATTATTGCATTTAATGGTAGCATCTAGTGTCAGAAGCTTGACATTGTGCCCAGTGCAGTTGCCACTGTGAGGGTAGTAGCAGGAGATTCTCTTCCCCTAGGGGGGAAAAAGACTAGGCATTCGGCCCTCTCTCCTCTCTTTCTCTTTCTTAGGGAGGGTTGTGTCATATGTGCTTACCTGTGGGCCCTGCACCACTGTCCACTGCTCGGAGATACACAGAGGCCTATTTTGCAGGAGTGTAAAGGTCGTCATTGAGACAAGGGTTTGATGTTGGTCCAATATGGGGGATTGGGATCATACAAAAGGGTTTGGTGTGGCCACCTAGGATTATGGTCCTAGGACCCGGGGGTGGGCTCAATTCCTAAGGAAAGGGCCCAAAATTTGGTATAGTCTAGAGACTTAGGGTATGTGTCAGGTTACAAAATTGGGAAAATGGTAGGCACCAAATTTTCCCCGTTCAACTGGTCTTCCTACTAGATACTTAGGAACGAACATTTTCCATGATTATTCCTATTCCGCATGCATGGCTAGATTATCACATACATATACATGGATTGAATTTAAATGACTATGTACACTACAACAAGGTCAATATAAAGTCTACATTATGCTAATTTGGGTGAGAAATTATACCTGAGCTTGACCCCTGTTTCGAGTCAAAAGGGGTGGACCCCTGATTAGTACTGACATGGACTATTTTTTTTTAATTCTCCTAGCTCAGAGAAAGATGGTCTTGACCTCCAACTTCCTTTCTTGAGAGATGTTGACTGTGATAATATTTGGACAGAGTTCCAGCTAGGAATGGTTACCTTTGGATTTGAATTCCGACAGAGCTTCGGCTAGGGAAGTCTACTTTCGGGCTTAGGCTGAGGTGGTAATTCAGCGAAGCTTTCACTAGGGATGGACTACATCTAGATTTTGGCTAAGGTGGCACTCCGGTAGAGCTTCCATTGCATATAGGCTATGGGAGGGCTAGGCTAAGGTGGCACTCCGAAAAAGCTTTCACTGGGGATAGGCTATGGGAGGGCTAGGCTAAGGTGGCACTCCGATAAGGCTTCCGCTGGGAATGGGCTGAGACATAAATGGTTGAACAACTTCGATGGCCCGAAGAACACTTTGAAGATTCGAAAGAATCTTATGAAAATCTCTCCAAAGACTTAAAGAACCTCAAGATGGGGTAGGAGACTAATGGGAAACTTTTCCTACTCAAAATCTCACTCAATGAAGGCACAGGATTGAAGAGTTTTTAAGGCCTAAAAAACACTTCAAAGATTTGAAGAACTATGAAGATCTCTCCAAAGACTTGAAAAACCTCAAGGGGGAGGGGAGGAGAGAGGGCAAAGCTTCTCTACAAGGGGTGCCCACTAAGAGACTTGAGTTGTTGTTGTGTCTAAAACCAAAGGGAGGGGGTATTTATAGAATTTTTGGACCAATAGGGAGGAAAGAGAAAATTCCTTAGCCAATGGTGGTAAAAAGTAATTTTTTTAAACCAATAGGGTGAAAGTATAAAATTTTGGACCAATGGGGTGGATGGTAAATTTCTTTGGCCAATAGGGGGAAAAATAATTTTTTTGGGCCAATAAGGTGAAAAGATACATTTTTGAACCAATGGGAGGCTGTGGTGTAGGGTACGCTAGCGGGGCAGTGTGGGGTACATAGGCGGCTGAAGAGTGAATCCCTTCTCTAAATTGATCACCAGAATGGGGATTTCGATCACCGACGGGGGTTTCAGGGCCTCAATGCGGGTGTTGGAGCTAGAATAGGGATGTTGGGGCTAAAACAAGGGTGTTACGGCTTAAACAGGGGCACTGGGGCTTCATCAGGGGCGTTGGAGCTTCAACAGGGGCACTGGGGCTTACACAGGGATGCAGGGGCTTGGTCGGGTACGCGTGGGGCTTGGTCGGGTATGTATGGGGCTAGGTCAGGTGCACGCGGGGTGCAGGCAGGTGTGCAGGGCAAGGCGTGGGGCTGATATGGGTGGGGTTTGGGCACTCAAGGCAAGGCATGAGGGTTCGCATAGGCGGGGTTTGGGCACTCAAGGCAAGGCATGGGGACTCACATGGGTGGGGTTTGGGTGCTTAAGGTAAGGCGTGGGTGCTCGCATGGGTGGGGTTTGGGTGCTCAAAGTGTAATTTTTGGGAGTGATTACAGAAGATCCGATGGTCTGATTTTAACATACCATATATCGTTAAAATCGTGATTCCCAGTACTATGTATTTCTATGGTCACTTTGGACTGGATTCCTTTGTATATGGAATGTCATAATTGGATCCTTATTTTCTCTCACATAAGATTTCTAGAAATTTTGGGTAAGTATGGAATGCTTCTGGGAATAGTTACCTAAGTCAATTATCATCTCTGTCGATCAGAAGTGAAAGATCGAGTCCAAATCCATAAGTCATTATAGTCGAAGGAGGGCGACAAAATTGGGTGTCTACAGGTAGCTGGTTTAGATCATCTGGAAAGACATTAAGGAATTCCTTGACTACCTCCAATTCCTCTAGTGCTGTGACCTTTTAATCCACATCTAGTACTGATACAAGGTAGCCCTGACATCCATCTTCCAATAATTTCACCGCCTACAAGGTAGAGATAATAGTTTTTCTAGTTCGCTTTACCCTTTCAGTTTGATATACAAGCTCTTCTCCTTTACCATCCATCATTTTAACTTGTTTCTCGGCACACATCACATTTGCTCGATGAGCCGACAGCCAATCCATGCCCAGAATGTCGTTAAAATTTTGCATGTTGAATTTGATAAGCTGTGCATCTAGCTTCCTTCCACTAATCTCAACTGAACACGGCCCACATACTTCCTTCAACTGTTCCACCACGGCTGTAGGCATGCTAACAACTAACTTGCACTCTAAGGTCCTGGATGGCAAATCAAGCTTCATAGAAAATCTCTTAGACACAAATGAATGCGAAGCTCCGGAGTCAAATAAGCCATATGCTGGTATACTTGATATAGATAAGACACCTAGCATCACATTGCATATAAGTATAACATACTACTCACTATTTATCATGAAATCTATTAATTAAAGTGTACCTACTACTACTTTCGTGCTGGCCTCAGCCTCCTCGGCTGATAAGGCATACATCCTTCCCTGAGGCTAGTTCCCTTGGGTCAATACAGGTCTATAAATAGGGGGCTAGTTTGGTGGTGCATCTGATTTGTACTGGCTATCCTTGGTGAAATGCCCATACGAGTGACAGTTAAAACATCAGTTCTGGGGTGCTTGAACCAGAGCAGGGGCTCTTTGCACTGATCCTGGTATAGTTGTAGGACAAGGTGGCCTTGGGGTCGTGGGTTCTGTATTAGTGTTCGGGCGAAAAGATGTAGTGTCCGGTTAACTAGTTGGTCAGGAAAGATAACCCAATGGCTTGTAGGGCTGCCTGTAAGAGGGACCAAGCTATATGATTCACGGAAGTTCTTGCTCGGACCACCCGAATTAGCAAATGGGTTTGCCTTCTTCCAAAGTCTCAGTGTAAGGGATGGCTCTCCCCTCTATTTTTCCTCCATTGCCTTGGATTTTTACATTATTTGAGCATAATCAGTTAGATCCGATGCCTCTAGCACTGTACCAATGGATATCTTCAAACCCTTTAGAAACTTTTGGCATTTTTCCTCGGTTGTCATCATATTGCAAGGAGAAAAATAGAACAAGCTCTCAAATTATTTTTGATAATCTAGAACAATCTTGATCCCTTTAGTTAATGCCATAAATTCTGCTTCCTTACGGTCTCTGAAGCTTCAAGGGTAGTAATTTAACAAGAACAATTCCTTGAATTGCTCCCATATAGTTTCTAGATGAGTTGCCAAAAAAATAGGCTTAGAAGCTTTCCACTATGAATCAGCTTCCTTTTTAAGTTGTAACCATGCACAGATGAGCTTTTGTGGCTCTATGAAATCCGTAATCTCAAATATCTTCTCCAGCTCTTAGATCCATCGATCAGGCTCCAATGGGTCATTACCCACCTTGGTGATAATATGTGGCAAGTATTTCTTAAAAGCCTCAACCACCTTTGTCGTACTAGTAGCTGGTGGGTGATAGGGTGAATGGACCAGATAGTATGGGTAAGGTGGAGGCATCATGAATGGAGGAGTGCCCAATGGTGGAATCGGTGGGGTACTGCCTAGTTGATCTTATGGTGTAACCCCAGGCGGTGTTCCTCTTGATTGGACCCCAACACCTAACCCCATGGGAGGGTTCTATTGAATAACCACTCTAGGATGCTGACCCTGCTGAGTACGGTTAAGATACTATTGCATACTAGTCATAAAAGTTTGTTGCTATTGAAGCAACTACTGCTGAAAGGCCTCTTGCGACTGTTGAATGAGTGTCGCAACATCACCTGGTGTGATGATGGGACACCAAAATCTTGTTCACAGGTGGGTTACCTTGAACTTCTTCTGGTCTAAGGTTCACTTGTGGTGGTGGGTGTGAGGATTGCCCCATGGATCGAGGTCCACGGGGATTTGGTGGTCGACTGACAGGCCAGGGACCACGAGTGGTACCTCGAGCATTGCCACCAGATCTGGTGTGTACCATGGTATTCTGTACCTGAATTATATAAAAGTAAACATTGATTAAGTGCCACAACATACATATATATACATATTTAATTGCACTTTATGTCACTGATCACATTATCACATTGCCTTACGCACCCGAATTTAATTACCAAGACATAGATCGGTCACACAACGATGCCTAGTCTATGCAATAAAACACTCCCATTGGCTGCAAATTTGGGCCCACTAGGCATAAAATATGTAAAATCCCAAACACTAAGTGATTTGGGCCTTGAAACTGGTGGTCTGAACTGGTAGGCAAGGTCAGGCTGGGGTCCATCAGTCAGAAGCCCGTCGGTCGCAACCAAGGCAACTTAAAAAGGGTTTTAAAACCCCTTTTTTCCTACCACTCTTCATTTCCTCTTTCCCTTTTGACTCAGAGAGATTCAAGGCACTTACACGGTGCTTCAACCCGTGACTTTGCTCAATGATTTTTGGGCTTTAGAAGATCAATCGTCCTCCCATTCTTATGTAATTTCTTTTTCCCCATTTTCTCTTTGAGAACTGTGTTTTCGGTGTTCTTTTGCTATAAAAACCCTAAAATCTCACTATATGCTTCATTCCTTCCATATAATGTTTTTTCTTTAATAATGTGATGAATCATTTGTGAATTGCTTGTTGGCCTTGCTTGACCGATTCATAGAGAGAGGATCTCAATTTTTGCCCTAATTTCTCTATTTTGGGGTTTTCTCTTTATTTCTCTTCTTTTCTTTTAAATTAATGGCTCAAATGAGACTCTTCACTCTAAATACACACATATATTAGTAGAAAATTCATTTCCATCCATGTGTGCATATGTTCCATCTCTTGTGATATGAGATTACTCTCTTTTGGGGTGAAATTCCTTGAAAATTGGGGGTTTTCTCTTTTTCTTCTCTTGTTCTTGCAACTCCATGTGGTAAATGAATTTAGTTACCCACTTTTTATGGTGCATTGGTGTGGGTCTCTATCATTTGTATGTATGATTCCCTTTACATGCCTTCACATGAAAGTTTTAGCCCCTTTGGGCTGAATTTCTCGTCAAATTTTGGGGCTTTTATAGTTTGACTTCAATTACCCCCTTTGCTTGCTATCTCCAATTTCCATCATTGCTTTATATATATATATATATATTTTGTACTAATTTTACCCATTCTGAGAGGTCTCTTATATCTCTTCCTCATGGATTGGATTGATAATAACAAGATATCACATCCCCACTCGTTTACACACTTTTATGCCTTCATTGATCCATTTCATCATCAAAATCAATCATTATACAATGTGTCTCCAATCCATGATTCTATCATGTTCCTCGTCATTGCATCAAACATAACTGTTGTCATCCTTAATTTTTGCACTTGGTTAGTAGAAACTTTATTTGGGGGTTTTCATTAGTTTTTCTTCTTTTAATGCGACAACCACCCTCCCTTTTTATAATATTTCATATCGTGTTCATCTTGAGATATATACACCATGATTTTCATGATAGATCATTGCTACGCTGTCATATCCATACTTATGGTGCTATTTGCATGGTCTAAACTTTATTTTTTTGGTTATCTATATGCACTTAAATCTTGTTCCATTACTTATATGTTTCCTTTGAAAATCTCTAGGATATCATCTCAAAAAGGTAAGGAGGCAGCTTCCTCATCTAAAAGAAGGAAGACAACCACCTCCAGGGGAAAGAACTCAGCCCAAAGTTCTTCATCTTCACAAACCCGACCTAGGAGGGATGCTTCTATTGATCCCGGAGACTTTGACAAGAGGTTGTTCCCTAGTCTAGAGGTGGCTATTGCCTAGCCAGTCTTCTTTAGGAAGTCAGTTATGATGGAGAAGACAATGGTGGTAGAGGATTTTAACGGTTTCTAAATGCTGGACAAGTTCATAGCATTGGGTTGATAGTCTATGCTTGACCCCGATCGGCCCTGCTACGAGGATCTAGTCCAGTATTTTTATTAGTAACCTAGAGGTGTCCTTTGAGAATGGAGAGTACTCCCTTACCAACATAGTAAAGGGGGTAAACATCATATTGACTATGGATTTGTTGGCGGGGATCTTGGGTATATCCACAGAGGGTACCCACTTCTACAGTGCTCTAAGGATAAAGGTTATGGGCCCAAATTTGAGCTCGGAGATGCAGGAGGATATTTATAAGGCCATCAGTGGCAACAAAGTACATCCCTTGTCTGAGACAGCCTACAATGCAGATGCACGTATGTTTGCACGCTTGGCTCAATTCAACTTGCTCCCTAGAGCGGGTCACAGAAACCAAGTCAACTTCATAGTGGCCTACCTTACCTATTGTATCTTCATGGCCTTAGATGAGGGTGCTTTATGTCTATGCTTCTTCTATGTCATGTTGAAGACCATGGAATACCACATAGCACACCCCAATGACTCAGGTTTTCCATATGGCTGGTCACTCACTAAGGTCTTTGAGTACTTCCAGATGGACATGCGGGGCAAGGAAGGAAAGTATCCCGCGGATAGGTTCACCAGAGAGAACTTACGAAGGATGGGCCTACAAAGTCATATGGGTGAACCTCAGGGGGCAGGAGGCTAAGAAGCAGAGGGTATGGAAGGTGGGAGTGATAGTGAGGAGGATGAGGACTACATCCCTCATCATGATGAGGAGGATATGGATGATGAAGAGTATATTACTCAATTTGATTGAGGAAAACCTTCATGATGAGGAGATCCTTGAGGAGAAGCCTCTAGAGACCAGGGCTGCAAATCCATAGTTTAGAGCTCTATCATCTTCAGTGGGGCTTTTGATTTTTAGAGCCTAATGGACAGTATGAAGCCCTGAAAGATGGGCAAGATCAGATTCTAAGGTGATTGGATGAGAGTGCCACAAGAGAGAGGGCACTATAGGACAGGCAGGTTGAGATCCTAGAGAGGGTGGAGGAGAGTATAGCGTGTGAGTTAGCGATGTAGCATAGGTTTGGGAGGTTGGAGGCTAACTTCTAAGCCCTAAATGAGGACTAGGATAAAGTGTCCAAAGAAATTGCAACTAATTTTTTCCAGGTGAAAAAGGAGGTTACCTTCACCAATGATAGGCTTGAATATTATGATCGATGCTTCCACATCAACTCATGGCCTAGAGGTGGGGAGACATTCACTGTCGACGATGATGATTGATGGAGTAGTGGACTCTCTTTGTCTTGCCTTGGAACAATCTTTTCCTTTCTCTCTATTTGGTGGTTATGATACTATGGTGATTTGTATATTCAAATACTTTCTTATGGTTTGGGCTTGGTGATGTGTTTTGAATAATGTTTGTATTATTTTGGATAGTTTTGTTTGTTTTGATTTTCTTGTTGTGGTTTGGTGGTGACAGTGTCTGTCACCCTTCTTTTTGTTTGTTATCTTTGTATAATTGTGCTCTATGAGGTGATAATTTAAAAAAAAAAATTGGTATTTTAATTATAGTGCCGTTATGCTACCGAAATTTTGTTAGAATTAGAAATCAATGGTTTATGGAATCAGCCAATTGGCCCTTTGTTAATTTGATTAGGTTCTACTCTCGTGCAAGCAATGGATTGTAAGAATTTAAAAATTTTCATCTTATTATAGGTTTTAATTCTTAAAAGATTTTATATTTACCTAACCTCGTGTCTTATTATAAAATTCTATAAGGATCTATTTTGCATGCTGTAAGTGGGTAAGAGCATCACGCTCTGATACCACCGTTGTCACACCCTGTTCTCACAGAACTGGACCGGTACACAGGTATCGAGCTTGATGGATCGGTTGAGTCTGTTCTTTAAGATCATAAAAAAAGGAAGTTCAAAACAGATAGGTTGTGGTTCAGAAGAAGCTGTATGTTGTAGTATTGCTGTGGAAAAATCAGAACACTCTCAGATTTTAGATTCATCTGATGCAGTGACCATAACACAACATACACACAACTAAAGAAAGTAAAATCTGTATTTTAGTGGAAGTCTTGTATGTATATACCGGTAAATACCCCAATACTTTTGATACCCAAATTGTGTTACTTAGTACATTTACATGCGGGCCTGTAGGCGTGATATATATATAAGAAATAAAATTTAAATATCCAGAGCATAAAATGGTTAACATAACAAAAGCATAAAAAAGAATCGTAGCTTAGTTATAACTGTTGTTGTCCTGCAACAAAGCTCTCACACGGGCATTCAGCACCGTGCCCTAGATCTTTAGGGACCCACCAGTCTTCGGCTGGAAATTCTATAGTGGGTTCCGGATCTAGCTCTTCAACCGGATAACTTGCAAGTTTATCTAAAAATGGTGTGCACGTGAGATGAGCTCACTAACCCAGTAAGTGAAAAGAAGGTCCAAGCAAGCATTCATAATACAAATGAACCTATATGCTTGCAAGTCCAATTTTATTATCCTAAACCACCTAAGCAACACTTCTAAGTCATAGGTCATGTGCTACTCACAACCACAGTGCACGTATGCCTCAGGTATGAGTCACAAACCCCATCCCCAGATACTCCCAAAGAGTTATCGGAGAAGGCCAGCTGTGGGTACTGAAAATGTAAATTGCTGTTCCTCAGTGACATTAAAGTAAACTGCTATTCCTCAGCAACATTAAAGTAAATTAGACCTTGCCCTGCATTAAAGTAAAAACAATATGATTGGCCCTTTGATTATATCACCAAAGTTACCGACCGTCCAAGTGATTAGCCAGACGTACTTCTAACCACCACCGTTGGCACACAACCTCAGGCTTCTCCCCAGTGATATACCTAACACCTAAACCCCTACTGGAAAGGGTCGTATCATAGGGAGACATCATTCATAACCTCATGCTTTTATATGAGATAGTACGACTACATAGTGCCATTGCGTCCCATTCCACGGGCCACCAATGTATTTAATTTCAAGCTGACTATGGCATCTAATCTAGC
This sequence comes from Macadamia integrifolia, assembly GCF_013358625.1. Lineage (NCBI taxonomy): Eukaryota > Viridiplantae > Streptophyta > Magnoliopsida > Proteales > Proteaceae > Macadamia > Macadamia integrifolia. Next base: position 369,158 of record NW_024870574.1, read on the forward strand.
CATACACATATTCAATAATTGAAATTGTCCATCTTATAATCTATAGCAAGAATTAAGCATTTAATAATTAAAGTTATAGCATAACAAATCATAAATGAGTTTTATAATGCACAAGATAATGCATGCAAATAACATTCGTGGATGGCTAGTCTACACATAGTATAAAATGATGACATGGATAATCTACAACAATAATGGAATGATGTAAAAACACTCCAAAAGCGTTCTCTCCCCACTTACCTAGATATGTACACTAGCTTACGCCTGGTACGAGCGAGATCCGGCATGAGAAGACATGAGTTCTTAGTAAATCTAATCATAAAAAGGTTGAGTTTAGTATATCTCTACTTTAGGATCATACCCAATGAAGTATGATGATCTCAATGTGTTTAAAACTACTATAGGTGGTTGCCAGACAAATTTAGGGGCTATCAGAGTCCAAACTATAGGAATGGTAGGTCAATCAGTGGGCTACGTGCTCGTCGATCACCCCTACTGGTCAGCCCAGGAGCTCTGTCCAAATTGATGGGCCTCTACCTGTGAGTGAGGCACCCGTCGATCAGGCCAGAAGCCTAGTTGTGATTGGAGGGCCCCTGACTGGTGGGTTTGACCCTACCAAGGCTGCCCACTAGTCTTTAGCAGGTTTTGACTGTTCACCTTCACTCTTCATCCCATCTTGGGGAAGCTATGAGGGTCGATTCGATTGCATTTTCCACATGTCTAAGGTCCCATATTGTGATTCTAACCTATATCCAGGGTTGATTCAAAGTTTTAAGCACGAATCTTACCTCTTTGTTTAAGAACACCTTCAAAACCCCAAATCCCTTCTTTAAGTCAAGAAATCGTCAATTGCTCTTCAACTCTTGCGATTTCCTACTCTAAATCTTCAAAATCAACATGTAGGTCTCTCATTAAACCTTAGATTCATCTTTTCAAGTGGGATTAACAAGATCTAGAGGATTCTACTACATTCATAGGGTTTCACTTAGGTTTTCTTGAGGGTTTAAGAAATATGGCCTTCACTCACCTCAAATCGTAGATCTCAAGACGATGATCACTTTTTTGGTGTCGAAATGGAAAGATCTAACCTCGACGATGCACTGAGAGCATTTCTTCTTCTTCCTCTTCCCTTTTCTTCCTTCTTTTTCTCTCTCTTATTTACTCTTCTCACCCACCTTGTAAAACATTAAATGAGGGAAAAGAAGGGTAATAATTGTTATTTATACCTGTGTCAAAATATCTAAGGACCAGACTAGTAGGTCTGACCTACCTATAATTACCCACCAGTCGATCGAAAACTTAGCCAAATAATTGGGATTTTGACGGGACTCGACTCCCGACACGTATTTCACTCCCGATATATGGTTTAAAATATGTAATCATCAGAAAATATGACTACGTACCTTTAATATCTGTATATGGCCTTATGATACGTGCAAGTGCATGGCTTGGGTACACAAACTTCACTAGCCACTGGATCAGACTTGTTTGGCCAACCTGAGTTTAGGGTCACCCTTGCCATCATGTTCCATAGGGTACCCATCTCAACTCGTTCGGATTTAGATCTTGCATGACCAAACCAAACCAACTGGGTAAATAAATCAGGTTTAGAAAGTCGGGTATCACAGTAGTTATACCTTAAGAATTGACTTGAGCAACTTCGGATCCTTGTCGGTAAGCTCACAAAAAAATCAAAAAAAGAAGGTTTTTAAAAAAAAATTCATTTTTTTGTATTTGTGGTTTGTCATATTCTAGTTATGGATAGTGTTCTATTGCATGAATACTGGGTGGGTACATAATAGTGCGAATAGGTTAGAATGAAGAGATTCAACAACTAGTGACCCTATACGTTTACTTTCTTTAGTACCTTTCAATATAGGAGACCAATAACAAAGCCCTCCACCTAAATCTCTGAAAGATAGGTTCTATCTTGCTAGACTAGCCCAACCTTCCTACATAGGTCTACCACAAGCCCAGGGTAATATTTATGAGCCCAAATCTCAGTGCATCACTATGTTGCCCCATATTCATGGGCTGCCCTTTGAGGATGCATACCTATTCCTTAGGGAATTTAAAGAGGTATGTGTTCTAATTAAAGTCCAATAGCTTTCTGATGATACTGTTAAGATTAGGTTCATCACCTTTGCATTAAAAGACCAAGCTAAGAAGTGGTTGTATAGGTTACCCACAAATTCCAAAACCACATGGAAGAAATTCACAGTTGTCTACCTCAAGAAGTTTTCCCAACTCATAAGACCAATAAGCTTAGAAGTGATATTCTCCAGTTTAGGCAGAAGCCTAGTGAGTCATTTTCTAAATCTAGGAATGCACTCACCATGGCCTAGTGAGTCATTTATGTTAGATTATTTATGAGGGTATTGATGTCCCAACTAAAAAAATGATAGAGTTTATGTACTCTGGGGGATTCACATCCTTTAAAGAAGAAGGAGAGGCATGGAAATTCTTTTTCTTTTCTTTTTATTTTTTTGATAGGTAGGGAGGGAAGTAGGTAATAGCTAGGTAACTCGAACTCAAGACCTCCTAGTGAGCAAGGGTTTTTTGCACACCACAGCTCACCAACTGCACTAGGCAGTTGTTGTTGGTATGGGAATTCTTACTTGACCTAGTTGATAAAACCCGTGAGTGTGAGTCAACCCAAGAAAGTGAAAGAACCATAGGAGGTAAAGGATATTTTATGGATGGGATAGTAGCCAAGGAAGCCCATTTGGATAGCCTAATTAATATGATTGAGGCTATTGTTCCTAGAGAGCCATCACCAGTCAATTTGGTTAAGATGTGTGCTTGGTGCTAGTCCCCTGGACATGTTATAGAAGAGTGCCCCAACACCTCTAGGGGCACTTCTAATGAAAGTGTTAATGCCTTATATCAAAATAATCCATATAGTAGGAGAAATCACCTAAATTTATCCTAGAATCAGGCAACCAAGCAGGGCTTTCCAATTTCCATAATCAAGGTCAACCTGGACCTCAAAGACCTCCCTTTACACAACAGCCTTTTGGTCCAAAAACTTTTCTTAGGCCAAATGTAGGACCTCAGGCTAGTCTTCCTAGGCCCCCTCTCGTATCATCTTATCAGCAACCCCCTAGGTTTACCAACATTGGAGAGGCAACTAAAATAAATGACTTGAAAAAGAATATGGCCCTCCTCATGGCAAGCCATCAAAATCTCATGAGATAACTCACCCAAGTTAAACCCTAAACCCTGAGAAGAGGAGAGAGATGCTCTGGCGATTTGGAGAAGAAGAGTGAGGAAGACTTGTGTTCGACCATGGCTGCTCCCATGGGGGTGGCTGATCAATCCTTGGGAGGAGTTGTGGGGGAGAAAAATGGTGGAAGAAAGTTCTATGTTGGGGAAGGTAGCCATGTTGCTTGTGATGATGGTGATCAAGGTATAAAGGGAAAAGATGTCGGAGGACATTGGGTTGGCCTATTTTCTGCCAAATATTTGGAACGTGTTGATGGGCTAAAGCTCAGGTTTGTGAAACCTTCTCTAGTAGATGGGAGTGTGGTGGCTTGCTATTCTTCTTCCTTGACTGCAGCTGATGTGAAGAGATGGGAGAAAGCCTCAGTGGGGCACTTCATGGGGAGGAGACCTCCTTTTAAGATTACTAAAGATATTCTTCTGAAGCAATGGAAATTGTCTGGTCACGTGGACATGTTTATGCTTGAGAGTGGAATGTTCATTTTTTGGTTTAATGTGGAGGAGGATCGACTAAAAGTTTGGGAAGGTGGCCCTTGGTTTGTTAATAAGAATCCTTTGCTGCTGCGTCCGTGGAATCCGAGTATGGTTTTAAACAAAGTCCAGTTCAGATCAACCCCAATTTAGGTCTCTTTGCCATACCTTCCACTGCATTACTAGACTACTGAAGCTTTGAGTGCCATTGGGAGTGTGGTGGGGGTACCTATTACGTCTGACAAATGTACGAGAATCATAGAGTGTCTATCTTATACAAGGATTTGTGTGGAAGTTCAAGTCGGTGATGAATTTCCGAAATCTATTACGATCCATGATGAGAAAGGGGCTAATCTGTCACACCCCGTTCACACTGAACCGGAGCGGTGACCGAGTTAACAGCGGTTAATCCAAACCTGCCAGGATCATCAGATACTGTATTCCACCACAGCATACACACACTAACATAAGTTCATCAGATCAGCGGAAGACTAAGTTTTACCTGTGAATAAATCCCATATACTTGATACCCGAATTGTGATACAATAATTTTATATGCATTTGGGCCCGAAGGCATGATATATACACAAAAGAATATGATTCAAATACCAAGTATATACAGGAAATCATCAAAAACCATCAGAGTACACAGCTCGGCTCGGTTTCAAGGCTGGAGCTCAGCTCGGCATCAAGGGTTGTGCCCAGCTCGGCATCATATAGAAGAGCTCAGCTCGGCCTCAGAAGTGGAGCTCAGCACGGCCTCCAAGGTGGAGCTCAGCTCGGCCTCAGAACTGCTGTCCCGCAGCACAGCTCTCGCACAAGCAGTCAGCACCGTGCTCTAACTCCTCAGGGGTCCACCAGTCCTCTTCAGGATACTCGACTGTGGGACCCACCCCATGCTCCTCAAATGTATGACCTGCAAAATCATCTAAAAAAAAGGGTGTACACGTGGGATGAGCTCACTAGCTCAGTAAGTAGAAAGATGGACCACACAGCAGTCCACACATCACAACACATCATATGCACTACATGCCATGCTATACATTTTAAAACACATCCACCTAAGCAACATTACTAAGTCCTTGGTTTTTAGTGCTACTACAACCACAGTGCGCGTATACTCCGGGTACGAGCCGCGAACTCCCTCCCGCGATACGCCCATAGGGCTGTCGGAGAAGGCCCACCGTGAGTACTCGAAAAAGTAAAGACAATGCCGTCCACCGGCTCTCAACAAAAATGTAAATGACTGAAAATAAAGGTGCTGACTCCAGCAATTTAAAAGCAGTACGATTG